>NW_013745864.1:0-4230 GCF_000517525.1 Limulus polyphemus
CTGTAATCTCTCTTCTTGTTTCTTTTCTTTTGCCTCCAATAACTACTGTAATCTCTCTTCTTGTTTCTTTTCTTTTTCCTCCAATAACTGCTGTAATCTTTCTTCTTGTTTCTTTTCTCGTTCTTCTTGTTTCTTTTATCCAATAACTGCTGTAATCTCTCTTGTTTCTTTTCTTTTTTCCTCCAATAACTACTGTAATCTCTCTTCTTGTTTCTTTTCTCTTTCCTCCAATAACTACTGTAATCTATCTTCTTGTTTCTTTTCTTTTTCCTCCAATAACTGCTGTAATCTCTCTTCTTGTTTCTTTTCTCCAATAACTGCTGTAATCTCTCTTGTTTCTTTTCTTTTTCCTCCAACAACTGCTGTAATCTCTCTTCTTGGTTCTTTTCTCGTTTTTCTTGTTTCTTTTCTTTTTCTTCCAACAACTCCTGTGATCTATCTTCTTGTTTCTTTTGCTGTTCTTGTATTTCTGCCATAAAATCTGCTAAGCTGTAGTTTGATTTGTCACCTCTCGTTTCCATCTTCTTTTCTTTCCGTCCCAGTTTGTTACGTCTCTGTTCGTTTGTTAATTTCCCGTAGAAATTCTTTCAGTGAAATTTCAGCGATACATTGGAAATTAAGTGTATTGCAAAGTTGAATTGAAAAAGAATAAACTAGTTTTATTTAAGAAAGGACAAAAATGTTCGTATGATTACTTTGTAATATTGTTACGACAGCGGAAGTCACGCGACGCTGGAAGCATGCACGCTGGGGTCTCTAGAAGGATCCTGTCTTTTCCTGGAAAATCTAATTTTTGCCGGACTATTTAACTATATAAGCCCGACAATCAAAACGGGAGAATTTAGTTGCAGATATAGAGAGATTGATGATACACACAGATAATCGAATCAAGTGAGAGGTAATGACGTAAGTAAAGCGCGTGAATCGTTCTGAATTATAGCGTGTGTTTAAGTTAAAGTGACTGAACAAATAAAACAGAACCTACCAAAAAGTCACAAATTGTCTCAAAATATGCACTAGTTTTATCACTCACTTCAATCACAAATAAACTTTTAAACTCAATGTCAAATTAAAAAATAATCAAAACATATTATCCACAAATTAAGTTACGTTTAATACTTACGACAAATTTAGAATCAAAAATATGTTTAAAACCAAAGAAGCTCTTCCCATTCCTATGTGCTTATGAGTTGTATATAAATACACTTGTGGTAGCTGTAAGTGCACTATCTAGCACTTATTGGCACCAGCTAATGGAAGTGGTTTTTCTCGTGATCCTCCCGTTTCCCATCATCTAAAATTCTAGGCATCAGATATACAGATCTTCTGCTACCCTGAACGACTACAAGTGAGATATCGGCTGTTGATTTTATTATCACATTGCTCTCGGTCTTTCTTTTTGCTTGTAGCCCAACATCTTCTCGCTGCTTTTTTTTTTTCTGCTAAGCCACTATGGATACTTCAAATCATAAGCTAGGTGAAGATAAGCCCATTTTGAATACCTCCGGTTACGCCTGTTCTTAAGCTCTTAGTTTAGGGACAGACGTTTTAAAACCAAAAAAAATGTCACGTTTTTGTTGTTGTTGTTGTTGTAAAGCTACCTTTATTGGTAAAACTACACGTCACTTACAAATACGTGCACACGAGCACATGGGAATTCCAGCAAGAAGCCGATAGAAGCTAACTAATCCACCTGAGTATTGCATCAGATTTCACAGTGACAATAACAACCACCCGACACATCTAAAAAACGTTTAAAATTCTCGACTATGGAACCACAGATTATGAACTATTTATTAAAGAAAGCCTCTCCATTCTCAATTATCACCCGCAACTAAATAATAACATCAACTCCCCCTTGTTTTCATTGTAACGAATTTGTTGTTAAAATAAATACATAACATAAACGTTATTTACATTAAGTTTGTATTTAAAAACATGTGTAGCTTATAGTGTTAGATATATATTGCGAAACACCCGCATATTCTCCAAAGTTGTAGAAGTTTCTGGAAAGTAAGAATCAAAAATATATTTATATAAGAAAACGTTTAAATATAGCTCAGGGTTGTTTTTTAATCTGAATTTCCACACCCATTTTTCTGCAATCAAAGGTGTGTCACATGACTTTTGGTAGGATAATGTATATTAGGTCGTCAAGAAGTTAATATCGTTTTTTTTTAGATGGAAACACTCAAACAACTTATATATCAAACAAAACATTTATTAAATGTAATAGTCTCCATGCTTATTGATGATGCTTTTTCACCATACAATCAGGTTCTTAATGCCCTGATTAAAGAAATCACTTGGCTTTGAAGCAAAAAACATGTCGATGTACTCTCTAACACCTTCCACATTAGACGTATTATGATATTCAACTGTTCAGTCTCTTTGTGATAAACTAAGAGTAAACATTATTATCGCATCTGATGACCTTGTCAAGGCCCCAGGCTGTTCTCCTTTGGCTCTAAATCGTCCCCAGTATGTGATTGTTTTGGATAACAATTTTTCTGATCGTTCGTTACTATGGTAGTTTGAAGACATCGTTTATTGTTAGAAGACATTGTATAACAAAGAGGTTTGAATACGGTTGTATAACCAATAAGTTTGAATATGGTTGTTTGATTATGTTTTATTCTTCTTTAATCATAGAAACATTTTTTTGTTCGCCATGATATTGTTGTTGTTTACAATTTATGCGTAGAGTTACACGAGGGCTGTCTGCGCATATCCGTTCCTAATTTTGAACTAACAAATTAGAGAGAAAGCAGCTAGTCAACAGCACCTACTGCCTACTCTTGGACTACTATTGTCTGATCGAATACTAGAATTTTATTGTAATTTTAATAGTGCACGTACGACCCTCAAAGTGCGGAGTGCGTTCTTTCAGCAATGGGGACTCGTACCATTAATCCAGGGATTCGTTATTAGAAACACTACTAGCATTGTCGCCATTTTCTACAGTTAGAACACAGTGAATTTCCAAAATTATAGCAAATTTACTCTTTATTACATGTTTATTTTTGCGTGTAATATTTTTGAGTAGACCCCTAGTGGCACAGCGGTAAGTCTGTAGGCTTATATCGTATGTAAAACCTATTTACACATGTTCTTCATTTTCAAACCAATATATATTAGGTCGTCAAGAAATTAATGTTGCATTTTTGAACACTTTCACTGACTCCCCCCCGTACATCACGTATAATAGTTAAACGAACCGCCTAAACGTCACGTTAGTGTAGCCTATATAATATGTAAAATTGAGTATGCTCTAATCCCTTATAGTGATGACGCTACGAGACACACATTCGGCATATAATGCTGTTTGAATATAAGAAGGGAAACAACGCCTCTGTAGTCACAAAGAATATCAAAGAAGTTTATGGAAATGTTTTGAACGTTCGTAAGTGTCAACGATGGTTCAGCAAATTTCGTTCAGGTGGTTTTTAGCCTTAAAAACTGTGATGGCAGGGGGCCGACATGTTGGAATTGATATTGATGCTCTGAAGACGCTTGTTGAGTCTAACCCAAGACAACACACTCGTGAAATGGCCCTGAAATTGCATGTCTCTCATGAAACAATACGTAAACATCTAAGGAATATGGGAAAACTCCTTAAAGAAGGTGTTTGGGTGCCTCACGAACTCGCCGATGATTATCATTTCCAATGTGTGAACGTTGCTTCGTCTCTTTAGCGCGTAATGCGCGTGAACCATTTTTGGACAGAATTGTCAGGGGTGATGAAAATTGGATTGTCTATGCGAATATTAAACGCCAAAAACAATGGCTCAGTCCTAGACAAAAAACACTTTCGACCTCAAAACCTGGAATCCATCCGCAGAAAGTGATGCTTTGTATTTGGTGGGACATCAAAGGAGTAATTCATTTCGAACTCCTCAATCCACAGCAAACTGTCAATGCAGGGATCTATAGTCAGCAACTCGAATGTTTAAATCAAGCCCTTCATAAGAAATGTCCTTGACTCGTCAATCGGAAAGGTGTTCTTCTCCACGACAATGCACGTCCACATGTGGCACGTTTGACGCAATACAAGATTATGGAGTTGGGTTAGGAAGTTCTCTCCCACCCACCAATATTACATGGCCAATAGATCAACGGCCTAGAAGTGAATGTTTTCTTGTAATAATTACATGGCCAATAGATCAACGGCCTAGAAGTGAATGTTTTCTTGTAATAGTTACATGGCCAATAGATCAACGGCCTAGAAGT
>NW_013745865.1:0-1725 GCF_000517525.1 Limulus polyphemus
CATATTATATTAAATGTTAGTAGTATAAAATGTATAAGTAAAAGAGTACAAAGAGGTCACATGTTCTGAAAAAATTGATCGAGTCCGTGTCGAGAGAGTTAACCATTTCCAGATATGTCATGGGTGAAAGGCCACATAATCTTGTTTGTTGACTCGTATTCAAAATTTTATTAACCTACTAAGATATTGCTCTTGTAATAAATCAAACACAGTGGCACCTTGCCCACCTCTTTCCAATTTTGTAAATGCTCCCTTATATACACTTATATATATATATATGACATGAATAACCAATTGTAAGCTCAGAATGTCCCCCCAGTGGCTTTCTCAGCCATTTTAATGTGTTTGAAAACCATTCCTTTCTTTCGAACCAAGATTTCAAGGAGGTAGGTTGTGCCTTAATGTGCTCAAAATTGCATATATTTTTAGCCTAAAATACAGCTTAGTTACTAAGCTTGATAAATTATAGTGGAATTCTGTGATATTGATATAGTAAGTTATAATTGATATAATTCAACTTTATATATAAAACTTAAAAAAATTATTTTGCTTCATATGCTCCACATGAAAAATTTTAAAAGGCTTAGCAACTTATGTCAAGCAGCAACAGTGTACAAAGGTTGTAACTAGAAGAGATAATTGTTTGCTTTACTTCTTTTATTTACTGTTCTATGTTTTAAGAAAAATAAGTTTAAGAACTTATTTCCTAATTTTTTAAGTGTACATCAAAAAAGCTCATTTTTATTGATCAAAAAGTAAAAATCTAGTTGTTTATGAACAGAGTTGTAGATTATTTTTACAAGATACATGAATAAAAACAAAATACAGTTTTGAAGAATATTGTAGCAAAGTGTGAAAATGTTAGATGTGTCTATTTATTTATATTATCACAGTATTGTATTTATATATGAAATACTACTTTTTTTCAAAACTTAAGTACAAAAACTGCAAACACAGAATCCTCTAAATGAAAAGTTTACTTTAAGACAATTAAATTTGTATTATAAAACATCCTAATCTAGTTACCTGGGTATCAAAAACACTCAACAGGTTGGTATCATACTGGTGAAATAGCACATCTGATAATAAGTAGCAGCCATGTATGACCTATACGAAGAAAAGAATTGAGTCATAAAATAGATATAATCTACATAATAAATATTTACTGGAAAACTTGAATGCTTGTGATGTCTCAAATGCTTTCAAACAAATTTAACATTCATTGATGCCCACAACAGTATTTTGAACAGTATTGTGATTATATCATTTACAGTAAATAAATTCTTTAAAACAGGTTCTTCAATGTCTTTAAGTAACAAAACTATATCAATGAAATTACTAATAATTATAAAACCTCTAGGTATTTAACATGATGTTACTGATGTAAATTGTAGAATATTTTGTTTGAACCCACCCATTTCTAACTTGATTTAACACCTGCTCACTCTTCTAAAGATTACTCAGTTATAACATCATTATGAGGTTTTGAAACTAGAGACAAGTAAACAGTAATAAAACAAATAATTAACTGCAATCAATAACCAGAGAACAATCTTAATTATTTATAACCTTAATTTGAATGACATTGATCTGGTAGAATGCTTATCCCTTCATTTCATGACAAGAGCAAATGCTTTGCAAAAATTCTGAAAATACAGAAACGAGTTCAATGATGTGCATTAAATATGTGGGGCACTATTAAAGTACAATCCTCTACTGCAGTAG
>NW_013745866.1:0-947 GCF_000517525.1 Limulus polyphemus
ATTTTCTCGTTCGTCTTGTTTCTTTTGCTGTTCTTGTATTGCTGGCATCAAATCTGCTAAGCTCTAGTTTGATTTACCACCTCTCATTTCCATCTTCTTCTTCTCTTTTTTTTTCTTCTTTTTTTTTCCATTCCACTCTCTGACACCAATTTGTTAAGTCTCTGGTCGTTTGTTAATTTCCCATAGAAATTCTTTCCGAGAAACTTCAGCAATACAAGTCCTTTCTTAATTAAAACTAGCTTATTCCTCTTCGTTACAAACTTTGTAATACACTTAATTTTCACAGTTACTTTAACTTAACTACTTTTATAAACACACGCTATAATTCACAACTAATCACGCACTTTACTTACGGTCATTAACGTTCGCTTGACTCAATTATCTCTCTCTATCTCTCAATTTGCTATCTTATCTCCGCTGTATTTGCCGGGCTTATATACAAAAAAGAGGGCGCCTAGAAAAGACTAGAGTTGCCAGGAAAAGTCAAGTTCTTTCGAGAATCTCATGACGTGTTAACAGCGTCACGTGACTTCCGCTGTCGTAACAATATTGTGATTTAGATGTTCGCTATAGGGTATATAACATTAAGATAAAAAGTTCAATAATATAGCCTATAAAATTCTAACAATTTTGATATCAGATTTTCTAGTAAATTCAAGGAGTGTGTTATAAATATGAGGTTCAGTGAAACATCTAAAGAATAGAGTTCTTTCAAGAGTTGTTTCTAGCTAGTAGAATGAAACTGTCAGAGAATGTTTTTAGCTAGAATTATTTTCATCAGATAATTTAAAAAAATCCATCTAATGAAAGAACAACATTACAACAGTATAAATATCCACACTGAGAATACATACCATTATATACACAATACAATAATGCTATTATTTTCTATTGTTACGACAGCGGAAGTCACGTGACTGTGGTAACACGTGATGACTTTCTAGAAG
>NW_013745867.1:0-781 GCF_000517525.1 Limulus polyphemus
GTCATGGTGATAACACATTGTAAAGAACTGCTTATATTGTCTTGTCCCAGTTGCTTCGCCATTTGTATTTTGGGTAGGTGATGTCTTCTGCATGCAGGGATATTTCAATGTTGTTTATCGAGTCTGGTGTATAAATATATATATATATAATTTAAGAACAACAAGGGACCTGTTGTTCCATCTAAGCCATCCAATCCATTACATAAAACTCTGAAATAAAATTATAACACTCAAAGTCAGTCCTTATCGTTCACATATTTATCAACACTTCCTTTAAACTTCGTTAAATTTGCATCTACCATGTTTGAAGGCAACCCATTCTAAAGGACAACCACACTATTCAGAGACGTAGCACCCCCCCTCCACTTTTACAAATTTGACTTATATAGCAACTGTAAATTATAGTCTTAACATTCCCACCATTAAACACGAAGAAAGATTATGCATCAACACTATCAATTCCCTTTACAATCTTAAACACCTCAATCAGATCCCTTTTAACTCTTCTTTTTTCAACAGAAAACAAGTTCAGAGACCTTAACATATATTTCTATACAACCTCTCCATCCTAGTGGCACCCATTTGAATTCACCCTTTCCAACAATTCACTGTACTTACTAAGGTAAGGAGCCCAAGACTGAACGCAATACTCCAATAACCTATCCAGTGACATATAAAATGACATTGTCGTCTTATTTAAGCTTGTATTTAATATTTCTGTAGACATAACCTAAAATCCTATTTGCCTTGCTACTAGCAATATCACATTGCTTTGGTGACT
>NW_013745868.1:0-1729 GCF_000517525.1 Limulus polyphemus
TTTTCTCAAAAATGGCATTAAGGAATAACAGGTTATAGTGCATGGCTAACATATGATGTTGGAAATTGTAAATCTTTCTGAATTGGATTAAAAGTGTTAAACCAAAACAGCATCTAATACAATTTATGGAAAAGAAGAATTTATTTGTTCTACATCACTTACCTCCACTGCTGTGTCATCTGTTACTGAAGGAACTTTGTGGACTACTCAAGCAATGATATTAAAAGATTCATTCCCAGAATTTAGCTAGCCAGTTCATGGGTGGAATAGTGATCAACAAGCTATTTAAAAGGACCAGCTTTGACAACATTAAGTAATCTTCCATTTGAGTGCTGTAACAATTACCAAGCAATGGTAGTTATATTATCCAACAGGTTCGGAGTGTTACACCAAAAAAAAGTATCCAGAGCAAAGCTCCAGTACAGGATAAGGAGAATAGAAGAGACCTTAGATGAACTTCCAAAAGATTTGGAAAGGCTTGCTCATTTATCTTATCCAGATACTTGTGAAACAATTGATTTGTTGGTATGTGACGTATTTATAGATGCCATAACAGACAACGATATGAGAATTAGGCTGAAGCAAAGTAGGTGTACATCCTTAACCCATGCACTGTAGCTAGGACTTATATTTCCCAGTGCACTTGGAAAATGTATGTCCTAGCTGCAGTGAAAGGGTTAAAGGAAGCTTTGCAGTTGGTGTTGAAACTTGAGCCCATTAAAGTTGCAAATAAACTTTCTAGGCCAAATTTAACATCATCATTACAACCTGTAGCTCCCTCTAGCTCACAATCAAATCAACTTTAAAAATATAGTTTACTATAATAGAATAAAGGTCTTTAATTTCTTTGCATTTTATTCTGAAGACAACAGGATGATAGAACAAAGACTCCAGTTCAAACAGTGGAGACTGGCATCTTTGCAAAAGTTATGTAATGGAATAGAACAGATTATTTCCTGAAAAATAAAAGGTGGATTTAGTTTTTTTATTACTTTTCTCAGGTGGATGTCTAGGTATAGCCTTGAAGGACCAGAAGGTTCTTTGTTGTCTCTAATATTATGTTTAATTCATATGTTCTTGGGTCCATTGTCCTGTAAAGCTGATGAAGCTGTTGCTTGGTGTATTAGAAAAATTACATTTACATTTGAAATGTGATTAGCTGTTGCAGTCTTGCACATTTCATACACACATATATGTGTGTGTGTGTGTGAGTGTGAAAACTTTGTCAGGAAAGGTTTGCTTGGTAATTATTATTGTGGTTCTGCTTTGTTTGTCAACCAAACAAGGTACATCTCAATAACAATTGAATATAGTTGCTTATTCAATAAAATAATTTCACCAATGACATAGTGTAACTCAACAGTGATAACTTTTTTTCACTACCATGTAACTTTTGAATTTTGTATTTCCCTTCAAATTTCCCATATTTTAATAGTTTCAGATAAGAAAGGAAATATTGAAATGTGTCTTTTTGGTTTTTTATTGTGTATCTATAAATAAACCTGTCACTGTTAGACTTCGTAGAGCATTTAGAATGCTAATTTTTTTTTATGTTATGGTACATTGAGATAGCAGAAAGTGTTTTCCCATTTGCCGTCCTATAAAATTGATATGCAATTTGCATTTCACATTAAAATTACCAACTATTTCACTGTAATTACATTCAGGACTCTTCTTTTTTTCTCCTTTTTTGTATTGTAATAATTCATTGATAATAAGGAACACAGTA
>NW_013745869.1:0-1728 GCF_000517525.1 Limulus polyphemus
TTTATTACATCTTTTGTGTTTGTTTGTTCCAGTCACTTCTTCATTACATCTTTTGTGTTTGTTTGTTCCAGTCACTTCTTTATTACATCTTTTGTGTTTGTTTGTTCTAGTCACTTCTTCATTAAATATTTTGTGTTTGTTTGTTCTAGTCACTTATTCATTACATCTTTTGTGTTTGTTTGTTCTAGTCACTTCTTCATTAAATATTTTGTGTTTGTTTGTTCCAGTCACTTCTTCATTAAATATTTTGTGTTTGTTTGTTCCAGTCACTTCTTCATTAAATATTTTTTGTTTGTTTGTTCCAGTCACTTCTTCATTAAATATTTTTTGTTTGTTTGTTCTAGTCACTTCTTTATTAAATCTTTTGTGTTTGTTTGTTCTAGTCACTTCTTCATTACGTCTTTTGTGTTTGTTTGTTCTAGTCACTTCTTGATTACGTCTTCTATGTTTGTTCTAGTCACTTCTTCATTACATTTTTTGTGTTTGTTCTAGTCACTTCTTCATTACTTGATCCACTGGTCTGAAGTGCCCAAAGGAATGGCCGTCTATTCTGCAACAGTGTTGTCGGAGCTGTCTAATCCAACTTCAGTCACGGTAAATGTTGCCCTTGACATTGTGGCTTCAATATCGGATCCGGAAATCAAAGGGAGTCTTCTCCTCAGTTTAGGAACGTTGGCTAACAGAGGATTAATTGGTGAAACAAAGCTACGAGAATTAATCACTGATTTGACGAAGATCATAAAAAGCAACTCAGCCAAAAAATGTCAAACTGAGTCCGTCGTATTGGATACGCTAGAAACTTTTGGAAACCTCGGAACAGCAGCGGTTATTAAGGATCTTCTCGATTTGGCTGGACGATGTAATACGTCCGAAATTTATCAGACGAGTGTGCTGCACGCTCTCCGTAAGGTCGTGCACGTTCTGCGAGTACGTCAGTGGCTTCTTGACCAGCTCAAGTCCGGATCTTGTAGCCTAACGCAGGCTGTACTGGAGACGCTCGCCGAAGAAACACTTCGACTTAAAGAATCCAGAGGTACAGTGATCAGTATATATACAATAGAATAACGGGTTCGAACCTCCGCCCACCCACTTTTGAACACTTCAGAGAAAATCTAAACTTTCTATGTTTTCTTTTTGCTTTAAATGTGAAATTACTTAGTATACCCATTAGGCTTAGCTTTGTTAAAACTTAACCGGTAATCGGTAGTTTGTATTTATTAAACAACCTTTAGTGTAGTGCATTCGTTTAAAATTCCTTGAAGATAGATGGTATCACTTAGCGGAGTTTTGTATAACACGTGTTAGAGAGGGGTGTTGTGTGACACGCGATAATAGCAGTGGTGTAGTGAATTGAGGGAACAACACGTTTTAAAAGTGTTACTACGATTAGTATTTATTACGTCACCAATACATAAAAACATATTTCACAAAAAGTAGCTGTAAATTGTAATTGAAATCTACATTTGAAAATGTAAAAAAAATGAATTTTCTCTCACCTTAAACTTTTGAATTCCTGGATAACTTATTAACAGAACTTCCAAACTTGGTCTATAGTGAGTTCCTTGGACTTGGCTATTCTTGTTCATGTATCAGTTGCTGAACGATGACACCTAAGCCATTTGTACATATAGTCGTCTGGTTTCCATTTTTGAATCAGAGGGCCGTGAAGCTAATGAACATGAGATTTGTCAGATGATTGATTAACAGCCTAGACCTCGTTTCTAAAGA
>NW_013745870.1:0-1729 GCF_000517525.1 Limulus polyphemus
ACTTCATGGTGAACATTATCCATCCTTTCCAATAACACTTTCACGAATTCTAACACATTTTCAGGCAACTCTTCATAAGATGGGCGTCCTGTTAACAGATCCACTGGCAACCGAAGTTCTCGACCAAACATCAACTTTGCTGGAGTGTGTCCAGTGGTTTCATGCTCTGCTGTCTTATAGGCCATCAACAGTGGAGAGAGTAAGACATCCCAGTCATCTTGGCAGCTATTACAAAACTTTGCCAATTCCTGCCCCAGTGTCCAGTTGTACTTTTCTACCATCCTATCAGACTGTGGGTGAAGTGGAATTGTCCTGGTCTTTTGTATGCCAAAAAACTTGCAGCATTCATGGAACACGGCTGATTCAAAGTTACGGCCTTGATCTGAATGCAGTTCGTATGGCATACCAAATCTGAAGAAGAAATCACTAATAGCCAAAGCTATAGTTGTAGCTTCCTGATTTGGTATTGTATATGCCTCAGGCCACTTGGTGAAATAATCCATCACCACACAAATGTACTTGTTTCCAGCACGAGTTTGAGGCAGAGGACCAGCAATGTCGACGGCTACTCTTTCCATTGGTGCACCAACTTGATATAACTTCATTGGAGCACGTCCCTTATGCTTGGATCCCCCTTTTAGCACAACATGTACTGCAGGTCCTGCACCATTCTTCCACATCTTGCCTCATACCTAACCAGTAAAATCTCTGTCGTAGGTGACTCAATTTCTTCTTAACTCCGAGATGTCCTCCTGTTACAGTATCATGGGATTGACGCAACACAACTTCCCGTAACTTTCTCGGTATAACCGTTTGCCAGGTCGTCACTTTTTCATCTGCAGTTTCCCATCTCCAGAGAAGAATACCATCTTCAAGCTTCAACTGGTCCCATTGTGCCCAATAGTTCTTTGTCACAGGGCTTAAGCTAGACACCTTCTCCCAAGCAGGGTGCAAAACACTTGCTTTTAGAATATCAATTATTGGCTTCAAATCTTGGTCTTTCTCCTGCTCTGATTTAATATCTATACCTGGTTCCATTTCACCATCATCAACTCCTTCAGTCACTTTGACTTCAGCTTGATGACACCTGGTTAGCTCAACCTCTCTTTTGCAGCAATGTCTGCAATCATTTTTGCAGGGTATTCGGCTCAGTCCATCGGCATTTCCATGAGATTTTTCTTCTCTGTATTCAATATCATAATTATACTGGTCTATCTTTCCGATCCAACGTGCCAGTTGTCCCTCTAGGTTCTTTAATGATCTTAACCAGCGTAATGCAGCATAGTCTATCCTGCTGGTAAACCTGGCACCATAGAGGTAAGGATGGAAATATGTCAGACTCTTTACAATAGCAAGGAGTTCCCTCCATGTTACACAGTAGTTCTTCTCTGGTCTACTCAAAACCCTACTGAAGTAGGCCACCACATGTTCGTTTTCGCCCACTTTCTTAGACAACACTCCTCCAATTCCGACATTACTACCATCACAATCCAGTATGTACGGCAGTGAGGGATCTGGAAGCTTTAAAAGTGGAGCTGAGGCCAATTTTTCTTTCAATGTCTTGAAAGCATGCTGGCAAGAAACTGTCTATTCGAACTTCTGGCATTTTTGGTTAAATAATGTAGTGGAGCAGCTATAGTTGCAAAGTCCTTCACAAACTTCCAGTAATAGGTACAAAGTCCCAAGAAACTTCTTAACTCTCCTACATTGTCTGATGTTGGCCAATCAA
>NW_013745871.1:0-2031 GCF_000517525.1 Limulus polyphemus
GGTTAAAAGGTAAACTTTGTTAATGTACAGAGTTACTTTCCACCACAACTATAAATATGACAATAATTTCTACTTACAAAGTCTAGTCTTACTTCTTTCTCTCTTTTGTTTTGCGAAAAATATTCTGACGAAAAAGTAAGTAAGCGTAGATTTTAATCGTCACACAATGTATAACACACCAAACCAAAAAAAAAAAAAACACTTTGTTCTTTAAGATAGAAACAACTTTTAATCAAATTACGTTTATTCTTATATAAGTGTTCCAATTGTGCGCATGCTCACTATTTAAAACGTTTAGATGTGCAGGTAGAACAAAGTTAAACTTGTGTTTAGAACAGATGGCTTCAATTATTAATGTACGTGTAACCTATCTTTTACTTTTACAGATATACAAGTCGTAACCACTTTTCGAGAAGACAGTGATATGAATGACATGAAACATATTTGAAAATATACCAAAAGGAAGGTTATGGTAAAATATACACGTCATTAAAAAAGTACATTGAAGATAACGTAACCGGTTTCATCTGGCTTATTATCTGTTGGTGATGTTTAACTCAACTGAACTGGGATAGAAGATTACTATAGGAAGTACAGTAATACACAATTCTATAACAGACAGAGAAGTGTGAAAACGTAGCCGTAAATTACACACTTGTTTGTTTTTTTATATGCGTTGAAGAAATGCGATATTACTTTTCTATCACGTATAAGACAATAACTCACATTAGCTACATGTTAATTAATTTATGCTGGTGTCTCAGTAAATTCTTATTCTGAACTTAATGTTCGAGAACTTGCAGTTTGGATGTAGCAGATATTTGGTTTCATCTGATATTATTTGTTGTTTTTTATTTGATTTAAATTTGATGCAATTTGAATCTTCTTTGTATTCCATCCTCTTTATCTCTGTATCAGAAACATTGGTCTACCTTCTGACAGTTGTCCATTCACAGTGGCTTCCATCCTTCTGTTCCAGATTATTTTTTATCAGGATTTATCTGTGTCCACTGTTTCTAGTAATTGGGCTGCCCAATTTTCAAAGCTTATAACAAGAATTACACAGGCCTGCGATCGTTTTATTGTCTTGATATTTTTACATGTTCTACGGTAATTCCTGTACGCTGAATCCGAAAATGCTATCCACTTTTTTCCATCACGTACAGATTTTTTATAAAACGTCATAATGCACTACATAAAAGAAAGACCACAACACGTAGTTTTGAGACTAAAAGACGTAAATTTCACACACAAAAATCAGGATGAATGAGGATACATATTCGTTTGACATCAATGTTTTCCCCTTTTTTTACTTTGTTTGTTATTTTGTTAACACACATAATAATAAAAATATTCCTTTGGGTAAACGAAATAATAATTTGATCCAAGTAAAATTATTTTTTCTCTCTCTTCCCGACTTACTTATTTGAATTAACATCATCCTTGACTTGTATGAAAGAGATTTCGTAAAGTCTATCAAGAACTTGATATTCACATGGCCGTTGAACTTTTTAAACTTTAACCTCTCTAAATATCCTTACTGGTTGTGACACAAGTAGATTAAATAGGAGAGTTTTTACATTTCTCCATCTATCATAGAGTTGTGTACTATCATATTTCATTTCGAACTCTTCTATCCCCAGTTCAGTTGAGTTAAACATCACTAACAGATAACAGGCCAGATAACGAGCATGCGCACAATTGGAACACATGTACGAATAAACATAATTTAATTAAAAGCTGTTTCCATCTTTGTGAACTGTGTTTCTTAGGTTTGGTGTATTATATATTGTGTGACGATTAAATCATACGCTTACTTATTGAAATAATATTTCGCTAATATACATATATTTTTTTTTTTTACATAAAAGAGAGAGAGAAAGAAGTAAGACGAGTCTCTGTAAGTATAAATTATTGTCATATTTATAGTTGTGGTGGAAAGTAACTCTGTACAGTAACAAAGTTTACCTCTTAAACTCGTTTCATGATCATATCCACCTTACTAATTACATAAAGTTAATAAATATCTAC
>NW_013745872.1:0-1754 GCF_000517525.1 Limulus polyphemus
AGTCTTACACTGCTAAATTAGGGACGGCTAGCGCAGATAGCCCTCGTGTAGCTTTGAGCGAAATTCCAAAACAAACACACATAAAGCAACTTTCTTACAATTTCAAAAAAAAAAAGAAAAAGATCCATCTTGGCATCGGCACTTTATGATATCCGTTCTTCTAGTTTCTGTGACATTTTCCAAAGTTTAAATGCTTATACAGAGTCATTCTATAATGATTTATCGCTCTAAATATAAACTTTTATGTAGGTTATGATTGCATTTGACTATTTTGAATTTTTACACATCATGGCTCGTTTTATTCTATTTACGTGTTTTGTAATGTACGAAAATTTTCATTTCTTCTGGGGGATACTATTGCAATAACTCTTATTGCACTTAATGAAATTTTATTTTGTGAAAAATTATAATAATAAATTAGTCTTTTTTTAATACCAATGACATTTAGAAGGTTCAATAACTACGTTTGTTTAATATTACTAATAGTAATGACCCCAAAGTTACCTCCAAGTCAAACCCAATTTATTTTATGTGTTATAGAACATGTAACAAGATCAAACAAATCCATGTAAATTTAAAGTTATTTCTGATAGGCCAAATGCACCTGTTATATAAACAAGTATCATATAATCTTATTTTTCGTTCGTTTCTTGACATTTGATCTCAGTATCCTAACCCTTTATTAGCTTCTATTGCTAAAATATTTTAATGACTACTGAAATCCTGCATGAAGACTTTTTCCATGGTAAATTATGATGAAACTCGACGTTTTTCATTTATTTTCAATACCAGATTCTTTTTTTTTCAGAAATGCTATGTAGAAATAATCGAAAATGTTTAAATAGCATCATCATCATCATGGTTTCCTATTAGAATTAGAGTATTCAAACATTTTAAGATGTTTTTTTTTACAAAAATCTTATTTACATTTGAAAAAAATATATTTTTGTTCTATACGCAACACCCTCTCCGTCCAAAATGTAAACGGCCGCCATTTTGTTTCTGTGGACCCCATTGACCTAAAAATGTTTTTTTTTACCCTATTGACCTGAAATTGATGTCAAACAATTCCATATCTTTGAATATTTTAATAAGATACAGGCCCGGCATAACCAGGTGGATAGGGGGCGCTCGACTCGCAATCTGAGGATCGCGGGTTCGAATCCCCGTCACACCAAATATGTTCGCCCTTTCAGCCGTGGGGGCGTTATAATGTGACAGTCAATCCCACTATTCGTTGGTCCAAGAGTTGGCGGTGATGACTAGCTGCCTTCCCTCTAGTCTTACACTGCTAAATTAGGGACGGCTAGCGCAGATAGCCCTCGTGTAGCTTTGCGCGAAATTCAAAAACAAACAAAAACAAACAATAAAAACATGTATAAATGAATAAAATATGCTCAACTTGCGTTTAATGATGCTCGGTAGCTAGTGTGATATATATTGCGTTATTCCTTTCCTTTAATCATCTTTTTTTTTCACGTGGCTTTCTTTAATATTTTCTTCCTTTTCACGTGGCTGTCTTTAATATTTTCTTCCTTTTCATGTGGCTTTCTTTGATTTTTTTTTTTCATGTGGCTTCCTTTAGTTTTTCTTTTGTTTCACGTGGCTTTCTTTAGTGTTTTTTTTCTCTTCCTTTTCATGTGGCTTCACTGGTTTTGTTTCTTTCTTTTAATGTAACCTTCTTTAGTTTTCTTTCTTTTCATGAGACTTTGTTTAGTTTTTTACTTTCTTTTCATGTGGCTTTCATTGGTTTT
>NW_013745873.1:0-1319 GCF_000517525.1 Limulus polyphemus
AATATTGTAAGTTCGGAGACATACCATTGTGCCACTCTTGGACCCTTACATTGTAAGGAGGTAATGAAATTCTCATCATATTTTGTTCCAAAAATAATATTAAGGGATGAAAATCTTTGAAATTTGACAGAAACATTATTGAAGTTATGTGTAGAATACTGACATTTAATAATCATGCACATCTATGAATAATAATACACACACAAACAATCTACAGATATAAAGTATGCACATTATGAATAAAAAAGGTATACATCTGTGTATAAGGTATGAAGTTATATTGCATGAAGATGTTTAATAAAGAGCAACTGTGAGTATCCAGTAAAAATTATTTATTTTCTCAACATTTCACCTCATGGTCTTATCAAGAGGCAGACAGTATAAGTCCAGTCTTAACAAAGCAAATATGTTTTCACTTCATTGTGGACTATGCTACCACATTACATGAAGATTTTAAAACATGAAGATGTTTAAATTATTCAGTTAAACATTATCAGATAATATTAAATTATTTTATTTTGCTTTTCGTGAGATATGTAACAAATAGAACTTTATATCACTATCTTTCAAGAAATTTTCATGAGAACAGCGACAGAGGAACAAACATTATGATGTTTTATCATAAAATTACACAGGAAGTAAATGTTAAAGCTATGTTAAATAATATAATTTTTAAAAACACCTGAAAAGCGATAAATATTTAGAAATTTATCTCTAACACACAATAGCTCCTTAACAAGGCCGTTCTTTGCTTCCATCATAACTGCTTGATATTAATGGTTGTGTGCGATGGGTTTCAGGGAAAAGCATAGTTACAAGCATCCCTATGAAAGGACAGAAACAGACATATGAGAATAATATAAGAAATTCTTTACTTTTACACAATCCCAAAATTTGTGTTCATTAATGCATATAGTATTTTATTATCTATCTATCTATCTAAATATATATATATAACACAAAAATCTGTGTGTCTGTTTGTTTGTCTATTATCTAATTGATACCTCCAACCTATAAGGACAAAAATAGGTATATGAAAATAAAATGAAAAATTATTTACTCTTACACAATAACAAAATTTAAGTTCATTAATATATTAGTTATTTTATTATGATTTATGTATTGCGTTCCTGTTGCCTGTCATTATTTAAAAAATATCTAGTTAAATGGTTAATGGTAAATTCTATTTGATGTACAGTATGAAATAAATTGTAGTTTTCACAAAAATATATGATATCTAAAGCAAAAGCATGCTTAGTGTAAAAAATAAGTAATGTGTTACATAAACAGTGAGTAAAAAAGTATATTAGTATGTTTGT
>NW_013745874.1:0-1206 GCF_000517525.1 Limulus polyphemus
ATTTAATGATACTGTGTACTATCAATAACAAGCCACAAGATTTAACGATACTGTGTACTGTCAGTAAAAAGACACAAGATTTAACAATACTGAGGCCTTTCAATAAGAAGATACAGGATTTTTCAATACTGTGTACTGCCAAAAAGAAGACAAAAGATTTAACGATACTATGTACTATCAAAAAGAAGACAAGATTTAACGATACTGTGTACTGTCAATAAAAAGACCCAAGATTTAACGATACTGTGTACTATCAATAAGAAGACAAGATTTATCAATACTGTGTACTGTCAATAAGCAGACACAAGATTTATCAATACTGTGTCCTGTCAATAAGAAGATACAGGATTTATCAATACTGTGTCTTGTCAATAAGAAGATACAGGATTTATCAATGCTGTGTACTGTCAATAAGAAGACACAAGATTTAACGATACTGTGTACTGTCAATAAGAAGAGACAAGATTTAAAATACTGTGTCCTGTCAATAAGAAGATACAGGATTTATCAATACTGTGTACTGTCAATAAGAAGACACAAGATTTAACAATACTGTGTCCTGTCAATAAGAAGATACAGGATTTATCAAAACTGTTTACTGTCAAAAAGAAGACACAAGATTTAACAATACTGTGTCCTGTCGATAAGAAGAAACATAATTTAATAATACTGTGTCCTGTGAATAAGAAGATAAAGGATTTATCAATACTGTGTACTGTCAATAAGAAGACACAAGATTTAACGATACTGTGTACTATCATAACAAGTCATAAGATTTAATGATACTCTGTACTATCAATAACAAGCGAAAAGATTTAACGATACTGTGTACTGTCAATAAAAAGACACAAGATTTAAAAATACTGTGTCCTGTCAATAAGAAGATACAGGATTTATCAATACTGTGTCCTGTCAATAAGAAGATACAGGATTTATCAATACTGTGTACTGTCAATAAGAAGACACAAATTCAACAATACTGTGTACTGTCAATAAGAAGGCACAAAATTTAAAAATCCTATGTAATGTCAATAAGAAGACACAAGATTTAACAATGCTGTGTCCTGTCAATAAGAAGACACAAAATTTAACGATACTGTGTACTATCATAACAAGTCATAACATTTAATGATGCTGTGTACTATCAATAAAAGCCACAAGATTTAACAATACTGTGTCCTGTCAATAAGAAGATACAGGATTTAT
>NW_013745875.1:0-889 GCF_000517525.1 Limulus polyphemus
GTGTACTATCAATAACAAGCCACAAGATTTAACGATACTGTGTACTGTCAATAAAAAGACTCAAGATTTAACAATACTGAGTCCTGTCAATAAGAAGATACAGGATTTATCAATAATGTGTACTGTCAATAAGAAGACACAAGATTTAACGATACTGTGTACTGTCAAAAAGAAGACACAAGATTTAACAATACTGTGTCATGTCAATAAGAAGATACAGGATTTATCAATAATGTGTACTGTCAATAAGAAGACACAAGATTTAACAATACTGTGTTCTGTCAATAAGAAGATTCAGGATTTATCAACACTGTGTACTGTCAATTGGAAGACACAAGATTTAACAATACTGTGTCCTGTCAATAAGAAGATACAGGATTTATCAATACTGTGTACTGTCAATAAGAAGACACAAGATTTAATAATACTGTGCCCTGTCAATAATAAGATAAAGGATTTATCAATACTGTGTACTGTCAATAAGAAGACACAAGGTTTAACGACACTGTGTACTGTCAATGAGAAGACACAAAATTTAACAATACTATGTAATGTAAATAAGAAGACACAAAATTTAACAATACTGAGTCCTTTCAATAAGAAGATAAAGGATTTATCAATACTGTGTACTACCAATAACAAGCCACAAGATATAACAATACTATGTCCTGTCAATAAGAAGATACAGGATTTATCAATAATGTGTTCTGTCAATAAGAAGACACAAGATTTAACAATACTGTGTCCTGTCAATAAGAAGTACAGGATTTATCAATAATGTGTACTGTCAAAAAGAAGAAAAATAATTTAACAATTCTGTGTCCTGTCAATAAGAAGAAAAAGGATTTATCAATACAGTGTACTGTCAATAAGAAGACACAAGATTTAA
>NW_013745876.1:0-1728 GCF_000517525.1 Limulus polyphemus
CAAAAAGTATGAATTTCTTGTTCTTTTCACTGCTGCTGCTTTTTTTATTAAAAGAAAAAAATCATAATTCTAGTGTAAACGATGTTACCATTACCCCTTGAAGTTAGCTTTCTTACAGAAATATGGTGTTCTCTTAAAAAGCTTAAGTACAGAGCAAAACAAGAATTATCAGCCGGTATCACAGGCCTGTGATGGTTTTACTGTCTTCAAATGTTTACATATTCTACAGTAATTCCTGTACACTGAATCCGAAAATGATATCCATTTTTCTGCATCATGTACAGATTTTTCAAAAAACGTCGTATGTACTTTTACATAAGTGAATCATTTTCATTGAAATTGGGTCACATTTTGTCATGCTTAAAATGTTGACAGCCAATGGCTATAGATTTCTATAGACCAATCATGACCTGAAAGTCTTAGTAATCATTTTAGAACCAACGAGAAACACACCGCTAGCCTCATGACGTGCCATTTCTGGATAATACTTGTTTGTGTGGGTGCACTTTGACATTTTTTTCTTTTCAATATTATTTATTCATCACTGTGGCAACAAGAGGTTGTGTAAATGACCCAAACAAATTCAGTTATATGTGTGGTAAACTTGCTCTAAGTAAGAGTTTATTTTTCTTTCCAATTTGTAAAAAAATCCATTATTAAAACCAAAACAACATTTACGAACTTTAAATTTGCAGACCTGTGTAATAGATAATAAATATTACAGTTGGAACCTCATTGTATTTAGACCTTGGTTATGAATACAGCCTTCCTATGTCTATTGAAACACTGCATTATAAAAACAAGTAAAGAAAAAAGTTTTCAAAAAAAGGAAGTAAATGTAGGGATGACTAATATCAATCCTTCAAAAACAATGCAAACGAGATTATAGATGGCATCCTACTCTCTTGTTTGCATTGTTTTTGAAGGATTGATATTAGCCATCCCCACATTTACTTCCTTTTGTTGAAAATTTTTTCTTTACTTGTACACGTTGTTTAACATGATGCTGAAATATTAATTTTTTTATATTATTTTTTATATTTCTTCTCATGGGCATCAGTTGTTTGTTGAGTATAGGTTCATATTTTCACTTATGAAGTAAGTCATTTTTTGATCAGCAGTGCTTAGCAACTTAACAAACAGGTTGGTCAAGTGCCACAAAATAAATATAAAATATATTATTCTTTGTTACATTTTAAGTATCAGTTTTATGTGTAGTATAGTTTTCAAAATAGTTTTTTATATTTCCTTATTTAAACTGGGGACAATAAAAAGACACCAGGCAGGCATCTAAGGGCAAGTGAAAGTGGAGTTTCAATTCCTACATTTACATAACATATTATTATAATGTTTTTTCTTTTATTCAAGTTTGTTATTTTTAAACAATAATTTAGGAAATGAACCTTTTGAATGGGAAAAGGCTTGGAACAGGTAATACTCCTCGATACTGTACAAGAAAGAGTGTAAAGCTAAATATAAAGTTTAGATTGATGAGGAGAGTTATCTACAATATAAACTGTAGGAGATATAATACATTGGCCAGAATATAATATGCATGGTGAAAAGCTTTTACTCCTCTAATGATAAGAATGAATGAGAGTGCTTGAATAGCTTCAAGTACTTGTTTGTTTATAGCTTAAACCTAATCTTGAGCTCTTGGTGGTAGTATTTTGTAAGCTTCAGTTATGTTTTAATTAGACAATATCACTTTGGTAGTTCCGAGCTAGG
>NW_013745877.1:0-558 GCF_000517525.1 Limulus polyphemus
AAACTCTTTCAGTTCAAAGTGCTAAGCCTAATTCACGTAAAAATCTTGCACTCACCACTGGATAGCTCTTAATCATAACATTCGTAAATCAACCTCTTTCCTAAAAAATATATCTGTTTTGAGTTAATTTTTCAATATAATGATTAATATAAATAGATACACAATACAGCATGATGTAAGTATAGAAAAAATAATAAGTCACATATATCTCATGCAGTTTTTCCAGAAGTAAGTTTTCTAAGGCTTATAAAAGTACTATTGACTAATACTAAATACAACCTCTACATAAAATGGTAGTTTCTATAATAATCACATGCACATTCATATTGTGAAATTCAGAGAACAACGTTCTGTCACGTGCTTTGCTTATCATCCTATGATTTGGGAAATGTGAAATACACTGATTGGAAGAACACGGTACTGAAATTGACACCTTCAAATAGGATTGGCTAAAAGTTTTACAACTGAGGTTTAACATGCCCAGATGCTGTTTTATAAAGACAACAGACTAGAAAAAGGTTTAGATACCAATCATAGATGCAGGACCAGCATTAAAGT
>NW_013745878.1:0-1165 GCF_000517525.1 Limulus polyphemus
ACCTTCTGCTCCTTGCAAGTAAAAATTCAGTTCGTTTAGTTTTGAAAAAATATCTTCCAAATACGTGAGCCTCAGAACAAATTCCTCGTTGTGCAAATATCTCGCAAAATCTCTTTTACCTTCCAGAAATATAGCAACTTCTTCGCGGAGTTCTGTAAGTCTTGTTAGCACTTTACCCCTCGAGAGCCAACGTACTTCTGTGTGCAGAAGAAGTGATTTATGATTGCTTCCCATTTCTTCGCACAACTTCTCAAATAAGCGCAATTGCAATAGCTTTGACTTTATTAAGTTCACTATTTTAATGGAAGTGTTCAAAACATTTTTAAAATCATCAGATATACATTTTGATAATAATGCTGCTCTGTGAAGGTTGCAGTGAGTCCATGATGTGTTTGGATTAAGTTCAAGTATTCTGGTCACCAGACCACTGTTTTTACCACACATAGCCCGTGCTCCGTCCGTACATATTCCGACACATTTATTCCAATCAAGACCTTTTGTTTTGACATAAGTATCAACAGTCTTAAAAATATAATTGCTAGTACTTCGACTGACTGGTTCACAGCACAACATATCTTAATGAGGTTCGGAGTTTCATATATAAAGCACAAAAACAAGTATCTGGCACAGACCTTGTACGTCAGTAGATTCATCTAGTTGTAAGGAACTCTTTGAATTAGCTGATTTTCTATCCATCAAGACATTTCGTCGATCCTACGCGTGACTGTGTAATTAGAAATAGGAATTGTTTCAATTTCTTGTTCACTCTTATCACCAAAGAAAACTTTAACTGTATCTTTTATAGCTGGAAGAACTAAAGTCTCTCCAATAGTATGTGGCTTACCAGCTTTTGCGATTCTCAAACTGATCAGGTAGGACACGTACAAAGATTTTTCATTAACTTTGGTGTAATGTTGATTAACGCTCTGTCCTGTCTTCACCTTTCAAAAAATTCGAGGTGTTCGTCTTTCAACTCAGGATGCTTTGTCTCAATATGGCGACGCAATTTGTTTGGACACACGCTCTCGTTTGCAAGTTGATCACAACAAATAATACATCGTGGTCATGGATCTTCTTCATCTCCATTCCATGTAAATCTCATTTCTAAGTACTTGGAATCATACTTTCTCACCACTTTTCTTCGTTTTTATTGACCTGACTTTTC
>NW_013745879.1:0-2258 GCF_000517525.1 Limulus polyphemus
TAAGATAGATACGAGTAGTTTTTAAGATTCTGTTATAATAAAAGGTTAGTATTTGATTATTACCAGAAAGTCTGTAAAAATGGAAACGAGCGTGTATCTAAGATTATTTAATCGTTTGTTTGTTTGTTTTTTGAATTTCGCGCAAAGCTACACGAGGGCTATCTGCACTAGCCGTCCCTAATTTAGCAGTGTAAGACTAGAGGGAAGGCAGCTGGTCATCACCACCCACCGCCAACTCTTGGGCTACTCTTTTACCAACGAATAGTCGGATTGACAATCACATTATAACGCCCTCACGGCTGAAAGGGCGAGCATGTTCGGTGGGACGGGGATTATTAAATACTAAGAAAGTTTGTGACACAGCACAGGACGTATGGTAAATCTGTAGGATAATATTCTTTAATAAGACACACGGTAGTGTGTCGTACGTCCAAAACAACCTGCAGGACACACCGTGTGATATTAACAGGAGTGTTAGTTTAGCAATTTTCCACATTGTGTAGCTCTGACTGTGGTAATCTAAACTATCACGTATATTCAGTAGATGTACTCTATTGAAGCCTTACTTCACATACCAAATTTCAAGGTAATTCATTAAGAAATTACACGAGATACAAAATTTCCATTTTTGATTTTCGTTCCATTTCTTCCTTTATTTTTTTTCGAAAATTTTCGAAAGTACGAAAATTTTATTTGATAGAAAAACATACTTAACTTTTCAATCTACAACTAGGTGTCAAATTTGGTCTAAGCATAAGCTACGGGTGCACAGTTATTCAACAAAAGCTGCTCAATTTCGACCAAAATGTTTGCGCACGCCCACGCAAAGAGTCACGTGAGCTATCGGGCTGATTTTTTTTACTACAGTTCAGCTAATAGTAAAGGTGAACCGTTTCTAGTTTTTTATCATTCGGCTGATTTAGAGCAACAAAACGCTAGGGTGAAAACACGTGCAGATACATAAGTATTGATTAGGCCAAGCAAACTAGGTTAGCAGTTTGTAGCTCAAATTTTCAAAAGAATGGTTATTATTCATTATTTATTGCCAACTTTTAAGCATAAATTTGCTAAATTTTATAAAATTCTCCTAATTAAAGAGTATTTAGCGTCACGTGATATTAGCTTAAGTAATTAGCGTAAATAATGATGCTTGATATGGTTGTACCAAGTGCATTCGGTGATAAGAAGAAACTGTTAATCTAGTTTCCATGGCCTTACTATAAAGGAAGTTATTAACACTGTTTTAGTGAGGAAAAACTACCAACATATATTTTAAAGAAGCTGGTTGGTTCTGTAAAGTTTAGGTCTGTTCCGATTAATAGGGTTGCGATCTTAAAGCTAATGTTGGTTACTGTCGAGTGTCACTTGCTTACTTTGGTTTGTTTGTGTATATTGACAAATAGTCATGATATCTAATCAAAAACACCTTAGGTGTGAAAAAAGGTGCGGCCAAAAAAGAATTGAGTGTGCGACTTAAAGGAATGAAATCAAAATTGGCGGACAAACTGGTAGCTATACTTATAGCATTGATAAGAATTTTACAGCAAATATTCATTAATTAGTTAGCTAGGCCACGTATTTTGTTTTACCCGCCATCATGCCCCAAATTATTGTATTACAAAATGTCTACTAAAATATATTTACATCCGCTTTTAAATAGTAAGGTGCGTATGCATTTTCAGTACAGATGAAAACTTTTAAATTCATTCGAACAGAGTTTTAGTATATCAGTTATTTCTTTTTTTTTTACTGTTTTAGCACAAAGCTACACAAGGGGTTATCGCACTCTGTACACCGCGGAGAATCGAACCCAAGATTTTAGCGTTGTAAGCTCTTTCAATAGATGTTTTATATATATTCTTAAATCTTGCCATTTCTCGGTAATGAGAATTGAACTTATCTGCTTTTTATTTAAAATATCATTTTAACATTCGTCATATTTCTAAGTAGGAATCCTTCAATAAATACTCAATATATATATTATAAACAACAAAATTCTAATAAAAAAAAGCCCGTGACTTTAAAACCAATAAAAATGCTAAAAAAAGTCATAGGTTGAAACCTATAACAACAAGTGACATACGAAAATATAGTGATGTGTTATAACAGACGCGACCCGTGGCGCCTCAGCTGACATGTTTAATATTTATATATTTAGTTGGCGGCAAATACCCGACCATTTGACAGTGTAATTCTGCCACGAGTTAAATTACAACAAAAAAAAATATTTTATGAAGAAGAACATTCGATGATGAGCC
>NW_013745880.1:0-2052 GCF_000517525.1 Limulus polyphemus
AAAATTATTAGGTGTAGAGAGTTCAAGGAGAAAAGACGAATAACAGACTGTGATCAGGGAAGTGAAACGAACAACGTATGAATAAACTGAAGTGACCTAGTGAACAATTACGAACAAGGATTGGACAGAACTGCTGAACAAGTGTACGGGTGTACGAGAAAACAAGAGAATACGTGTGTATGCGTGTTAGGTAAACTATTAATATATGCTTAATGACTAATTGTGAATAATTGTAGGAAAATCATGCCACAATCCAGACCCAAAGCAGCTATCATGGAGGTGGAGGGTTTCAAGGTCAACGGATTATATATCATCAAAGAAATGGCCATAATGGACTGTAGAACAGGGTGGACCGACGTGTATTGTTTCTGGCCCCCTTTCTCAGAGGATCGCCTTAGCAATTCGGATCGTCGCCTCGTTCTATGGTGCAACATGTACTTGCATGGACTACGATGGGATGACGGCAATCACTCCACGACGGACTTCCTGCGGGTACGTCAGGAGTTAAGGCAGGAATATGTAAGAGTATATACCAAAGGAAAGGAGAAGGCGCAGCTGATGAGATACTACCTACATGTTCCCAGCATAGATATAGAGGATTACCACTGTCCAGCCTACCGGCGATTGACCTGCTCCACCCCGATTGACTGCGCGTATCACAGGTACCCCCAAGAGCACTGCTCTTATAGGAAAGTGTGTGTCCTGAGAGAATGGATTGTGAGCAGTGGACCGGAGGTGTACGAAAAATTTAAGGATATGATATGATAATATAAACCATATAATAACCATGTAATAACCATATAATAACCGTATATACATATATAATCATATGATATTTTGTTTTCTTTTGTATATATATATATTATGTATAAGCATAAGATTGTAAGAGTTTATATATGTACCAGTGTATTTTTCCACTGATATAGAGAGATGGAGAGAATGAGTTGGAGCAGGAATTTTGTTATGAATAACAAAATTCTTCCGAAGAAAGGAGGAATGAAGCAAAGGGAAATTTTTGAGGAAATTTCATTCATTGCTTCTGTGAATTTAAATAGAATATAACAATATTAACGAAGTTATATTAAAAACTTAGAAAGTTAAGAGACAGAAGAGAGATAGAAAGAGAATAAATAGGTCGAAGGACAAATAACGAGTCAACGACTAGAAGGACATATAAAAAACTAAAGAGGACAAGGAGAGGCTTGTGTATTATAAAAAAATAAGCCTTGAAAGATAAGTATCAAGCACAGGGCTAGGGCTGCCTACTTGCTTGTACTGCTACACCCATGTCCTGTAACTGATACTGCATCAAAGCATCGTGATGATTCATAAAATCTAAACTTTTCTGTAGCTTCTATAGTGCTAAAGAATCGAGGACAACACCCTCTATCCTGTCCTTGTACTTTATCGCGCATGTGCAGAGCAGTGATGAGTAACGAGGTTGTTGACTGCTTCTACTTTGACCTCGCCCACTAACTTCTATACTCATTTATATGCTGTGCTATTACTTACTTGCTCTAGCCTCGTGTTTGTTACTTACAGTCGTTCTAAACTTATTCTAGCCTCGTACTTGTCACTTACTGCAGTTATAAAACGGGTTACACCCAAAAACCCTCAGGCGATTGGTCATGGTCAACTGCTGTTATCCGGGTGCTGGAACAGTCCAAAACTTGCCCCTAAGCAGCCAATAGGAGCACAGCACTACTTGTGGTGATGCTGTGTCCTATTTAGATGCTCTCCAGGATACAGAGAAATCCTGCCATATAAGCCCATGTCTGGAACTCGAAAGTCAGTTCTTCCAGGAGTTCTTCTCCAGAGTTCCTCCGGCGAGTTCTTCAGCGGGATCCAGTAGTCTCCAGCCAGCATTATGAACAACTTAGACACTGCTAAGAAGGTTCCAACTCTCCAGTAAGTATCTCTCTCTCTAAATCAGTTTGTACAGTATATGTTTTTATTGAGAGTGTTATAAATGTTAATACTTAAAGTAGCTATTAAAGAGTTGGACTTTCAAGTGATATTCCTAATGTAATAAAAGATATTATAAGTAGTATT
>NW_013745881.1:0-3143 GCF_000517525.1 Limulus polyphemus
GTGAAATATATTATATTATCATGTCATTACAGTTCACGTTGCCACATCTAGTTTTAGAGGTTAAGTATATTATATGAACATGTCATTACAGTCCACATTTCCACATCCAGGTTTTGAGGTTAAATATATTATATTAACACGTCATTATAGTCCACATTTCCACATCTAATTATTGATGTTAAATATATTAAATTAACACGTCATTTCAGTCCACGTTGCCATATCTAACTATTGAGGTTAAATATATTATATTAACACGTCATTTTAGTCCACGTTACTAAATCTAGCTATTGAGGTTAAGTATGTTATATTAACACGTCATTACAGTCCACGTTACCACATCTAGTTATTGAGGTTAAGTATATTATATTAACATGTCATTACAGTCCACGTTGCCACATCTAGTTTTTGTGGTTAAATATATTATATTAACACGTCATTAAATTACACGTTGTCATATCTAGTTATTGAGGTTAAGTATATTATATTAACAGGTCAATACAGTCTACGTTACCACTGTATTATACTTAACCTCAATAACTAGATATGGCAACGTGTACTGTAAAGACATGATAATATAAAAAGCCCCAATAACTAGATATGACAACCTGGATGGCAATGACATGTTTATATAATATACTTAACCACAATAACTAGATGTGGCAACGTGGACTGAAATGATGTGATAATATAATATATTTAACTTCAATAACTAGATGTGGTAACGTAGACTGTATTGACCTGTTAATATAATATACTTAACCTCAATAACTAGATTTATCACGTCATTTCATTCAACTTTACAACATCTAGTTATTGAAGTTAAGTATAATATATTAACATGTCATTACACTCCACGTTGCCACATCTAGTTACTGTGTTTAAGTATATTACAGTAACAAGTAATTATAGTCCACATTGTGACATTTAGTTACTGAGGTTAAGTATATTATATTGACATGTCATTACAGTCCACGTTGTCTTATCTAGTTATTGAGTTTAAGTGTATTATATTGACATGTCATTACAGTCCACGTTGCAACATCTAGTTATTGAGGTTAAGTATGTTATATTAAAAAAATTTTTGGAGATTTAACAAGTCATTACAGTCCATGTTGCTTACTCTAGTTTTTGACGTAAAGTATATTATATTAAAAAGAAATTACAGTCCACAATGTCACATCTACCTATTGAGGTTGAGTATATTATATTAAAACAATTTTTGAGCTTGAAATTGTCATTACAGTCCACGTTGCCTCATCTACTTCTTGTAGTTAAGTATATTATATTAACATGTCATTACAGTCCACGTTGCCACATCTAGTTTTTGAGGTTAAATATATTATATTAACACGTCATTATGGTCCACGTTACCACATCTAGTTATTGTGTTTAAGTATATTACAGTAACAAGTAATTACAGTACACATTGTCACATCTAGTTATTGAAGTTAAGTATATTATATTAAGAAAACATTACAGACCACGTTATCACATCGAGTTAATGAGGTTAATTATATTAACACGTCATTACAGTCTACGTTGCCATATCTAGTTATTGAGGCTATTTATATTACCATGTCATTACAGTATACGTTGCCACATCTAGTTATTGAGGTTAATTATATGTTATTAACACGTCATTACAGTCCACATTTCCACATGTAGTTACTGAGATTAAGTATATTATATTAACTTGTCATTACAGTCCACGTTGCCACATCTAGTTATTAAGGTTAAGTATAATATATTAACACGTCATTACAGTCCACGTTACCACATCTAGTTATTGAGGTTAAGTATATTTTATTAACATGTCATTACAGTCCACATTTCCACATCTAGTTATTGAGGTTAAGCATATAATACTAACACTTCATTATAGTCCACGTTACCACATCTAGTTATTGAGGTTAAGTATATTATATTAACTTATCATTAAAATCCACGTTACCACATCTAGTTATTCATGTTAAGTATATTATATTAACTTGTAATTACAATCCACGTTGCCACATCTAGTTATTAAGGTTAAGTATATTATATTAACACGTCATTACAGTCCACGTTAACACATCTAGTTATTGAGGTTAAGTATATTATATTAACATGTCATTACAGTCCACGTGTAATATTTAGTTATTCAGTTTAAGAATATTATATTAACATGTCATTTCAGTCCACGTTGCCACATCTAGTTATTGTGGTTAAGTATATTATATTAATATGTCAATACAGTCCACGTTGCCAAATCTAGTTTTTGAGGTTAAATATATTATATTAACACGTCATTACAGTCCATGTTACCACATCTAGTTATTGTAGTTTAGTATATTATATTTACATTACATTACAGTCCACGTTGCCACATCTAGATTTTGAGGTTAAGTATATTATACTAACATGTCATTAGAGTTCACATTTCCACATCTAATAATTGAGGTTAAATTTATTATATTAACACATCATTTCAGTCCACGTTACCACATCTAGTTATTGAGTTTAAGTATATTATATTAACATGTCATTACAGTCCACGTTGCCACATCTAGTAATTGAGGTTAAATATATTATATTAACACGACATTACAGTCCATTTTACCACATCTAGTTATTGAGGTTAAGTATATTATATTAACACGTCATTACAGTCCACTATATTTTATTAACATGTCATTAGATTTCACATTTCCACAACTAGTTATTGAGTTTAAGTATATTATATTAATATGTCATTACTGTCCACGTTACCACATCTAGTTATTGACTTTAAGTATATTATATTAACATGTCATTACAGTTAACGTTGCCACATCTAGTTATTGTGGTTTAGTATATTATATTAACATGAATAACAGTCCACTTTGCCACATCTTTTTTTTGAGGTTAAGTATATTATATTAACATGTTATTAGAGTTCACATTTCCACATCTAGTTATTGTGGTTAAGTATATTATATTAATATGTTATTAAAGTTCACATTTCCACATATAGATCTTGAGGTTAAGTATATTATATTAACATGTCATTAGAGTTCACATTTCCACATCTAATTATTGAGGTTAAATTTATTATATTAACACGTCATTTCAGTCCACATTACCACATCTAGTTATTGAGTTTAAGTATATTATATTATCAC
>NW_013745882.1:0-892 GCF_000517525.1 Limulus polyphemus
CGATTACAGGACCGATTCTGCGTTCGACGAAAGCTTCCAGTACCAGTTCCCATGTTCTCAACATTTTTATTCCGACGTAGAAGGACCAGTCTTCGAAAAAGACTACCACCAGACGTTCCCAACCTTACCATCGTCATTCCACCAGCAAAGCTTTTTTTTTAAAATGATCTATTATACCTAATGTATACTAACCTTTACATTTTCTCTTCATTTCAGCATCCACCGGATACGATCGGGAAATATTATTTTCGAGGCCCCGACCGTGAAAGTAGGGTTTTTCGGGGTACTCCCCTTTCCCCCCACAGCAAACTTTTACCCAGTAGGATCCTGTGATCCCAACCCTGGAAAGGTGCCGTTCCATTTTCCACTCACACGATTGCAAAAGTTACTAAATTAAAGTGCTGTAAAGTCTGTAATGATTTTAACACTTGAAACAAAATCCTAGAAATTTATCCTGATTTTAAGGAACTTTTAATTAGACCTCCTTAACTTCACAGTCTATTTATTCATTAAAATTTCAATTGATGACTCTTAAAGAAGAATCCTTAATTCCGCGAGCAGGGCGAAAAGAAACAACTATTGATTATCTTTCAGGCCTGTTAGATTTCTCGATTTGAGCCAGAATACCAATATGGAAACTTCCCAGATTTTCATTTCTGAAAACAAAAATAAACTACATGTATATAGAAGTTTTAATATTAACGAAAATTTTACTTAAAAGATATTAATAAATTAATTTAATCACACATAATAAATTTATTAGATCAGTAACTTTTCTGTAACTAAATATGGAATATAATTGACAATAACGAAATTAATATTATTCTGTTATTCTACCTATCCATTTAGTTTGGTCTTTTTATTAAAACAAAATAATTCATATTGTATTTTC
>NW_013745883.1:0-3557 GCF_000517525.1 Limulus polyphemus
CTGCAGTCTCTCACTTTTAGGAGAATAATTTGTATAATATAAGCAAATACCTTTCCCATGAAATTAGCTTTATTTACAGAATTTGAATGAGTTAAACTATTAACAATAGTTTCATAACATAAGTGTCATTCTTCAGGTTTATCTGGGGAAGAGCTATGTTAAGAGTCACTAAGTTAAGGGATAATAAGAAATATTGATTCTCTGGTTGAAAATGGCTATTGAACAGAAAATATAATATAAAAAAGGTGTCATCTCGATGTTTCAGTATTAAAACACGAATCTCATGAAAAATAGAAGCTTCAATTAAAGTTAAAATAGCCGAAGGTCTCAGTACTTAGAGAGCTATCCTGTGACCAAAGGATACTACCTGAGTGGGAGTCGCAATGTGAGGGGAGATCAGAAGATAACTGTCACGTAATATGGAGTTATTCCAACACCTGAGGGTTACCTAATTGTTATATAATAGACACCAGAGGGCGGTGACATCATAGTACAACGAAGTGGAACAAGAGGGCACGTTGCTAGGGCCACGAAGTAGCATCAGAGGGCACGTTAGTGTCATGATGAGCGCCAAGATAGTTCGTGAGCGAACCACCAGAGCGTGATGTAGATCAATGCTATAGTAACAATCAAAGTTTTAAAATTAATATTTAATCCAATTTACACAACATTGTTTTCACAATTATTACAATTACAGTTTTACTTCATAAGTAAAGCAATCCGCTGTTCTAATCACATCAACTTTATAGTTTTTTGCTTTATATATTGCATACGTTTTACAAAGGTGGATGGAGTTTCTACTGGTGGATAAGACAGCATACGGATTTCAACTTGTCTCAACATATGTTTATAGATTTTATAGATTTATTTGTATTACGTGTTTTACAGAGGCTGGTGGTGTTTTTATAGGCAGACAATATTATTATATCTCTGAAGGACTGCATACGGATTTCAACTTGTCTCAACATATGTTTATAGATTTTATAGATTTATTTGTATTACGTGTTTTACAGAGGCTGGTGGTGTTTTTATAGGCAGACAATATTACTATACCTCTGAAGGACTGCATACAGATTTCAACATGTCTGAACTTACGTATCTAGTTTTCATTTTTACATTTAATTGTATTACATGTGTTTTAGAAAGGCAGATGATGTTATTAGGTAGAAAGTGTTAAGTTCTATGGGCAGATGGTATTACTTCGAAAAGTGTGCTACTAAGGTTAGTGGTACTACAGTGGATGGTGTTTCTATAAACAGATAATTCAAAGGATGATTAGCTAATATAAGGTGTTCCAATGAGTCTCACTTTGTAATTACTTCATCAATGTCTAGATTCAATTATATATTTTAAAAATGTAAATATATTAGTTTTTGTATTGGTTTTGCATAATAATCAAAGTGTTCTTGATAAAATATTTCATTTTATTGTAGTTTTTATTTATAAATCTACTTGCATTACAAAGGTTGGTGGTGTTTTTATTGGCAGAGAGTGTTACTATAGGCAGATGCTGTTACAAGGCGTATTGTGTGTGTTGAGGAAATGTGGTTGGTGCTACTAAGCAGATTGTGCTGTTAAGATACTATAGGCAGGTTATCTTACTAAGTATAGTGCTGCTAGGGTTGGAACACTTATCAGACAAACAAACCAGAAATTGTAAGATATTTTCTGTTATGATAGACAGTAAATATGATGGATTTATAAGACATGAAAGAATAATCATTTGATTTATAACTAAAGGTCATTTTATAATTATCAACTCTTTTTTTTGGTTATAAACTATGTTCATTTGTGAAAATGTATTTGATGCTTTGGTGAACAAATAAAATTAAGTGTTACAGTGTACATAAAGTGAAGTTTTTAAAGATATGGAACTAAAATTTCTGGTTTGTCTGTTTTATAGAAATGAAAGCATTACTTGTTTTAGCCTTAGACAAATACAAGTGTCAAGCTTTATAAATTTGCCAACAGCTGGAACGCATCAGCAACATGACGACTTCTCCTGCCCTTTGTATGTCCTAACTATCAAATTTTATCAATGCCATTTGAGTTGGATTTCTTAGGCAGTATTAGTATGAGTTGTGCAAGATAATTGTTGCAGACGTTTTGATTTATGCATAAGGAAAGTTCATTTATAAGTTGTCCTCTAAAATCATAAAGTTTTATGCATAAAGTTTCAATCACCAAGAAACAAGCTCTAGGCAATATTTGTGAAAACGTCTACAGAAAGGTAAGAATAGCAGTAGTTAAACATTTCATAGATCCTTTAAATAATAGTGGAACAGATCAACTTGTAAAGATAAACATAAGATTTAGATAAGAATCCTTTTTAGGATGAATAAATGTTATACAATATACTAAGTAATACCACCTGCCTATAGAGCCTTAGTAACACAGTCTACCTAGTATCACCAACTGCCTTTATAGAACGCACACAATACAACCGGTAACTGTATTCAACTATATTAACACCATCTGCCTATAGAAACACCATCCGCCATTGTAAAACATATGTAATATAATTAAATATATCAATCAAAACTATAAACATAAGTTGAGACAAGTTACAACCTGCATGCAGCCTTACGGCCTTTGTAAAAACACGTAATATAAATAAAAAATAAATCAAATTTATAAACATATGTTAAGACAAGTTAAAATCCGTATGCAGTCTTATCTGCCTATAGAAACACCATACGCCTTTGTTAAATGTACACAATATATAAGCAAAAACTATAAAGTTGATAAGATTGAAATAGAAGATTGTTTTATTTAAAAGTAAAACTGTAATTGTGACAATTGGGAAAACAGTGTTATGTAAATTTGATAAAATATTAATTTTAAAACTGGTTGTTACTATAAAGTTGATTACACGTTGATCTACATTACCCTCTGATGATTCGCTCGCAATCTCTCTGCGCGATCATCTTGAACGCGATGTCTGGTTGCACTTAGTAGCCCTAGCAACGCACCTTCTAGTGTCACTTCTTCCTCTGGTTTCTGTTACATAACAGTTATTTAACCCTCAGTTGTATATAGTACGTAATAACTATGTAATCCTAGGTGTCAGAATATTGCGTAATAATTATGTACCTTTCGGGTGTCACCATAATTTGCAAATTGCATAATAGTTATGTAACCATCAAGCATCCTTTGATCTCCTCTCTTATGTCGATCCCCCGCTGAGACGACACCCTTTGTGCAAAGGACAGCCTCTCTTACCATTGGTCTCAAAGATGCAAGGAGAAACTACAAAACACTAATATTCCATTCTTCTAGCGACTATGTTACTATAATAATAAGTACGATTAATTCTTTTTCCAATTCACAACTGCTATTAGTGAATGATATAAGTGGCTCCCCTGAGTTCATTTTTCTGCAAAACAACTTTCAGCCAATGAACCATGTGATATGATATGCAGTAGTCTACTATTAGAGTTTATGTCCACGTGGTACTCTGGTATTACGAGGTATGATTTGCATACAGATAACTTGTTTTCGCAATATCGTGTACCTAGGATGGGGAACAAATATCTAGTGTTTTCCTACAGGTGGTT
>NW_013745884.1:0-2466 GCF_000517525.1 Limulus polyphemus
CCCAAGGACAGCAGGTCATCAGACACGAAGAAGCCCAAGGGCAGCCAGGACAGCAGGTCATCAGACATGGAGAAGCCCAAGGACAGCAGGTCATCAGACACGAAGAAGCCCAAGGACATCCGGCAGGCCATCAGACACAGAGAAGCCCAAGGACATCCGGCAGGCCATCAGACACGGAGAAGCCCAAGGGCAGCCGGCAGGAAATCTACTTTATTCCAACTTCCTGCATGACCTGAAACAAGAAAAGACCACTCTCTTAATGCCTATTGTGAATGGATAAATGACAGTTATCTTAGTACTGTGTGAATTCTTATTAACACACACACACACATTTTTTAGAGTGCTTAACACTACGTGTGCTGCAGCAAGCAGATAATTCCAGTAGCAGTCAAAATGTGCTCACTCTCATGAAGTTTGTTTAGCCAACTTTATTATAGTTTTTCTATATTAAACTTGAAATATACAACTCCAACAGTTAAATACAGTAGCCTAAATGAAACTGCCTTTTTAACTCGCATTTTATTTTATGTCTCAAAGTGTAAGTTTTATCACGTAATACGTGATTGTGTAACTTAAGTGAAAACTAAACATCAGCATTTTACAATGTAGCTACAACCACTGCCCCCTATGTTTGAAAATGATGAACTATTAGACCACAGTGTTTGTCAACTACATTCTCTTTAACTGTGGTTTCAAGTTCGCAAACAAAAAATATTCTGAAAGCAGAAAAATACATATACTCTCGAAGTACTAAAACTAAGGTTTACGTATTGAGTCACATTAACATATATACGTTTCTGTAAAATATGCTAACATTTTTCCCATTTCAAACAGAATGCAAGTTTCTACTTGTACCTGTTCATATACTGTCCATGCCATTGCTGTCATTAAAGTTCTTCGAAGAATGCGTGGGGCTAAGCCCTTGAAGTATCCTTTGATGCCATATTCCTAGTGAACATATGAAATTTAAATTAATAAACACTTATTTATTTATATAAATAATATAAAACAATGCACATTTGTGGTTACTAGTAATAATCCATGCATTAACAGGCCACCAGATGGTGCCATATTCCATGATCTCCACCATGTAATATTATGTATTGAAAGTATTATCACTTGATAACTATATCATTTATTCTCTAGATAAAAAACAAACAAGTACTTAGGTCCACTGTAATGGTTTAAATAGTCCTGAAATGTAGAAATAACTTCAATTAAATGGTTATTATTATTATGTACAACAATGTATTTAAGGCTGTTATACGTTATTAAATGTGCTCAATGAAAAGATTCTAACATAAAGTAGTGTTGAACAAAACTGCATTAAAAAATATAAATTAATGTACGAGTTGAGATCATTTCTAGCAATCATCACACAGATCACAGTTTTGTTTGTTTGCAACTGGTTTGCTTTTGATTTTAGGATAAAATACAAAGTTTCATGATGGTTTGTTTGTTATGAATTTTGCGCAAAGCTACACGAGGGCTATCTGCGCTAGCCATCCCTAATTCAGCAGTGTAAGACTAGAGGGAAGTCATCACCACCCACCGCCAACTCTTGGACTACTCTTTTACCAAAGAATAGTGGGATTTACCGTCACATTATAATACCCCCACGGCTGAAAGGGCAAATATGTTTGGTGGGACAGGGAATTGAACCTGCGACCCTCAGATTGCGTGTCAAGTGCCCAAATCAACTGGCCATTTCATGATGGATTTCTTGCACTGTTCCAATAATTCACCAGACGAAATATATCTATGATTTAACAACTTTTGTTTTTTAAAATTATGTAAACATGGATGGATTGAGGGAGGCACTATTCCCCTAATTTTTCAATAAAGAAAATTTTTTTCCATAATAAAAGGTGAAACATTCTAGTTATAGAAATCAAACGATACGCAACACTTGATGAAAGTCTATTGTTATAATAAAAGGTGAAACATTCTAGCTATAGGGACTTTCATCAAGTGTTGTGTATCGTTTGATTCCTATAGCTAGAATGTTTCACCTATTATTATAACAATAGACTTTCATCAAGTGTTGTGTATCGTTTGATTCCTATAGCTAGAATGTTTCACCTTTTATTATAACAATAGACTTTCATCAAGTGTTGTGTATCGTTTGATTCCTATAGCTAGAATGTTTCACCTTTTATTATAACAATAGACTTTCATCAAGTGTTGTGTATCGTTTGATTTATTGTTATAATAAAAGGTGAAACATTCTAGCAATATGAATCAAACTATACACAACACTTGATGAAAGTCTATTGTTATAATAAAAGGTGAAACATTCTAGTTATAGAAATCAAACAATACGCAACACTTGATGAAAGTCTATTGTTATAATAAAAGGTGAAACATTCTAGCTATAGGAATCAAACGATACACAACACTTGATGAAAGTCTATTGTTATAATAAAAGGTGAAACATTCTAGTTATAGAAATCAAATGATACGCAA
>NW_013745885.1:0-2477 GCF_000517525.1 Limulus polyphemus
CATATAAATAGCTGGAGTGTTTAACCGACGTTTCGACTAACCCTGATGGAGTCGGTTAACTAAAAGTTATCATATAATTAGCTAGAGTGTTTAACCGACGTTTCGACTAACCCTGATGGAGTCGGTTAACTAAAAGTTATCATATAATTAGCTGGAGTGTAGAGGACATTATTCCAAAAATGACAAAACGTTTAAAAATGTAAGCATTTTTTTAAATTTCAGTTGTTTACAAACAAGCGAGTTTAATCACTCACGAATTAAACTTGACCTTTAGCTTTACATATTACGTGATTTTGTGACCTGCCACTGGAACGCGATGCCCTCGTAAGTGAAGATCTTGCTTCTGAGTATCCATTTTGGACATTCTCATGACCCACCCAACATTCCGATTCGACGGACCAAGTCGCTGACTGAGGTATGTGAATAATGTGGACTAAACAAGATGAATCATTCACCTATCGGAAGTTCCACGAACTACATCTTATATCGCGTGGTCATTTCTTCCCATGCATGAGAAAAAGAAGAAAAAAATACAAGTCGAATAACAGAAACACACCACTCACTTCCTGTCATATTATACACTTTGTCTAAAAAAAAACTAACGAAAAATTATTTCATTTAGTGTTATCAACATTTCGGAACTGAAATAGCGGCGAGTTGAGTTAATGTATACGTTGATGAATTAACAAACAAGTTGGAAAAAATAAAAGGCTTAGCTCAGGGCAACATTTGAGGAGAAAGTCTTGGACTAATCTATAGTAGCACAGATGGAAAGACCCCCCAGTAGCACAGCTAGTATGTCTGCGGACTTACAACGCTAGGAACCGGGTTTCGATACCCGTGGTGAGCAGAGCACAAAGTCTTTGTGCTTAATTACAAACAATCAAACACAGATGGAGAAGACAACGTTTTCAAAAACAACTGTCATTCATCTTCTGGAACAAACCAGATGTTGCCTATTTTTATTCTTTGTTTCTTCATTATGAAGACTCTGCCTAGACCATCTATAAAAGTATATTTTGATGTAGTTTTCTGTATTTGTCACATCACAGCTATTTGTTTGTTTTATATCAAAGCCACATAAGGCTATCTGCTGTGTCCACCGCGGGGAATCAAACCTCGGATAGTAGCGCTGTAAGTCCGTAAACTTACCGCTGTCCCACTGGAGTACGATTCAGCTACTTTTTTATAAGCCTATCATTTTACGCTAAACAGGTTTGTTGTTGTTCCACCCAAGTTTGAAGGATTACAGTGGTAAAATATTAGGTTCGATCCCGATGGTGAACAACAACAGAGATAATCTACTGTTCTTAAAATAACAACAACAACAAAAAAAAAGATGGCATGTTTCAAAATGTTATCACAGTGTGAAGTCATATGAGTGTAATTAGATGTCGCTTTAAATCGAGGTACACTCTCGATGACAGTAACTCTGAGAGCTTATAACGCTAATATCGGGATTAGATACCCACGGTAACCAGAGCACGTGTAGCTCAATTTGTAGTTTTATGCTGAACAACAAAATAAACAAATCAAGGTACATATTCAATTTGTAGGCTTAACGTATATTTCATACTGTTTTTGTTTTTTCTAGTGGACGATAATTTATGTTCGTGACAGAGAAAACGATGAAGTTAGAGTATTTAGTTACAGTTACCGGGAATCTATAAATATCGTACGATTCGTGGCAACAAAAGAAATCCAGTAGTTCTTTAATAGTCTTAAAAGAGGGAATTAAAGCGATTATAACTTTACCCATACCGTTTGTTTGTTTGTAATTAAGCACAAAGCTACAGAATGGGCTATCTGTGCTCTGCCCACCACGAGTATCGAAACCCGGTTTCTAGCGTCGTAAGTCCGCAGACATGTCGCTGTGCCACTGGGGGGCTACCCATACCGAACTAACAAGTGTCATGGAAGCCGAGAATAGCTTGAGTCTGCATCTCTCTGCTGGTCATGGTATTATATTTATTATCAAACACTACCAATTATACGTTTTATTGTACAATGGAGCCTTGGGTGAGTCCTAAGAGTGACAGTCAAATCCCACTATTCGATTAGAATACTCCAAAAGTTGGCGGTGGTCTCTGTTGACCAGCTGCCTTCCTTCTAGTCTTTTTTTACTGCTTATATGATATTTGGCACTGTCCGTTTACCAATATTTTATTAACGATATGATATTTGGGCATTGCCAATCGTTACTACCACTTATAATGCTCTGAAACAGCTGTTGTATATTCTCTCTAGCAACATATTAATTCAGCTGCACCAAAGACAGCTACCGTCCGATACGTCAAAGACAGCTACCGTCTGATACGTCAAAGACAGCTACCGTCTGATACGTCAAAGACAGCTACCGTCCGATACATCAAAGACAGCTACCTTTTGATACATCAAAGACAGCTACCGTCTAATACGTAAAAGACAGCTACCGTCTGATACATCAAAGACAGCTACCTTCTGATACATCAAAGACA
>NW_013745886.1:0-539 GCF_000517525.1 Limulus polyphemus
GTGCTGTAAAACTGAAATTACCTTCAGTTAACTCCTAATTCACCACATTTTGTTTACTGTAACTCTTTCATGATTCTTAGGTGAATTAGAAACTTAGCGGAATGTAACCTCAGTTTTACATTCACGAAGAAAATAATATATAGATCATGGTAATGCTAACATTACACACACACTGTATTACATGAGATTAGAGAGAATGTTACCGTTAATAATGACAACAGATCATGGTAATGCTAACATTACACACACTGTATTACATGAGATTAGAAAGAATGTCACCGTTAAGAATGACAACAGATCATGGTAATGCTAACATTACACACACTGTATTACATGAGAACAGAGAGAATGTTACCGTTAAGAATGACAACAGATCATGGTAATGCTAACATTACACACATTGTATTACATGAGATTAGAGAGAATGTTACCGTTAAGAATGACAACAGATCATGGTAATGCTAACATTACACACACTGTATTACATGAGAGCAGAGAGAATGTTACCGTTAAGAATGACAACAGATCATGGTAATGCT
>NW_013745887.1:0-1181 GCF_000517525.1 Limulus polyphemus
ATTTATTAAAAAGTTATTTATTGTGAGGATATGGTTTGAAGATTATCCATATCATTGAGGTTTAGAACATTTGTGCCGGTGTACTTTCATATACAAGTTTGTGATAAAGTGCTTTGTACAGCTTGTATTCTATATTGTAATCATTATTGAAACTGTATAACCTATTAAATAATGTATTATACATAAAGTAATCTTCCCAATATATATGTATATATATATAATGAGTTAATTAAAAATTGTCTAAAGCAAATTTTTAATTCTCTAAGGGGGGGGGAGAGTTGTAAAGAATTTATAATTATGTATTTATTTTTAATATGAACGTTGTCTGGATTGAATTTGTATTTAGACATAGGCGAAACTTGTATTATCGGATATGTGTTGCGTATAACGAATTTATGATATATTTGTTTTAATGTAAACGTTTGTTTCGAATAAGTGTATAGCTTACCGTCTTAGTTATGTATGGCGAAATTCCCGCCAATTCTCCAAGACTGTAGAACATTCTTGAAAAAGAATCTACAATATACATCGATTTCCGTATCCGTTCTTAGCAGAAGGTTCTAGAAAGTGTGTTTCATCTATAAAAGCAGCAAGGGATCACGCCATAAAACAACAGACAACAGAGAGGCCTACTATGAAACCGTTATAGCTATAAACTGTCATTTCGTTAACCCTATAAACCGGAAAATATACGACATTTGACCAGGAACCGTTATAAATTCTGAACGTCAGTGCATTCCCATCGAACGTTAATATCTCTCCAAGAATATTATTAATTTTTCAATGGAAATTAGTGATTTTGTGAAAATATTATCTTATTTCAAAGATCCAACAATTCAGTGCCTGACAAAGCTAGTTAATTTCCCGCTAATTATTTTACGTACACCTCGCTGGATGTCAAGAAGACTCTGAACTAGAAAGACGATTTTAGGCTATTTGTAAGTTATTGAAATTTCTGTCTATAAAACTTTGTTTGTAATAATTAATGGTTGCTATTGTAGTTTTTAGTTCTATATATATATTAAAGCGTGTTTGTGTCAAAACTAAAAACGGTGTGAATCAATCTTGTTGGCGAATAGCGCACATAAAATACCGGCGTATTTCTAAACCTAAATCCAAGATACGTCTCAACTAGCAAAAAATAAATTATTTAACGCGGCCTTGGATTGTTTCAAATTCTC
>NW_013745888.1:0-580 GCF_000517525.1 Limulus polyphemus
CCTAAGTCTTATTCCCCTTGTTTTGGGAGTTAACACTACTGGACAAGAAAATGTCCCAGTCTCCTTAGTCTTATTCCCCTTGTATTGGGAGTTAACACTACTGGACAAGAAGATGTCGATACCCGCGGTAGGTACAGAATAGATAATTCATTCTATAGCTTTGTGCTCAACAACAATCAAATAAAAAAATGTTGAGAGTAGTCCTTGTTCATAACTGTTGAGAAAAGTCCTTGTTCATAGCTGTTGAGAGTAGTCCTTGTTCATAACTGTTGAGAAAAGTCCTTGTTCATAGCTGTTGAGAGTAGTCTTTGTTCATAGCTGTTGAGAATAGTCCTTGTTCATAACTGTTGAGAATAGTCCTTGTTCATAGCTGTTGAGAGTAGTCCTTGTTCATAACTGTTGAGAATAGTCCTTGTTCATAACTGTTGAGAGTAGTCCTTGTTCATAGCTGTTGAGAATAGTCCTTGTTCATAGCTGTTGAGAATAGTCCTTGTTCATAGCTGTTGAGGATAGTCCTTGTTCATAACTGTTGAGAGTAGTCCTTGTTCATAGCTGTTGAGGATAGTCCTTGTTCATAACT
>NW_013745889.1:0-1726 GCF_000517525.1 Limulus polyphemus
ATTTATTTTGTGTTGTATTTATTCTAGTTGTAGTTTGATAAATACATTTATTTTGTGTTTATTTTATGTTGTATTTATTCCAGTTGTATTTTGATAAACACATTAATTTTTGTTCATTTTATGCTGTATTTATTCTAGTTGTATTTTGATAAATACATTTATTTTTTGTTTATTTTACGTTGTATTTATTCTACTTGTATTTTGATAAATACATTTATTTTTGTTTATTTTATGTTGTATTTATTCTAGTTGTAGTTTGATAAATACATTTGTCTTTTGTTTATTTTATGTTGTATTTATTCTACTTGTATTTTGATAAATACATTTATTTTTGTTTATTTTATGTTGTATTTATTCTAGTTGTATTTTGATAAACACATTTATTTTTTGTTTATTTTACGTTGTATTTATTCTACTTGTATTTTGATAAATACATTTATTTTTGTTTATTTTATGTTGTATTCATTCTAGTTGTAGTTTGATAAATACATTTATTTTTGGTTTATTTTATGTTGTATTCATTCTAGTTGTAGTTTGATAAATACATTTATTTTTGGTTTATTTTATGTTGTATTCATTCTACTTGTAGTTTGATGTATATTCAAATCATAATAAAATATAATTTTGCATTTTAATTTTGTCTTTTTTCGAACTGGTGTGAGTGAGATGTTGTGAACAATTTATAGAAGTGAATGATAAAAAGGTTAACAATTACTATTTCGGATATCAACATAAACATAAATGGAAACCAAAAAACCGTGACTCGTACTGACTGTAAACCGATCGACTCAGCAAGAAAGCGTGACTCGTACTGACTTGAAACCGATCGACTGACTTACATATTTTGATTATTTTAATGCACATCCAACCCAAACCTGTAAAATATCCTGACTTGTTTGGCGAAAAGGTGATGTTTATTGAATTAACTGAGATAAAAAAATAATTAAAAGAGTTTTTGACAAATCGTCGTTATCCAGAGGGCGTTGCTGCTTCAGTATTTAACATTGCCCATCTTGCCCAAAATTCAGGAATTTCAATAAAAATGTTGTATTTTTTTGATACGATCGGTTACTTGGGTTCATATTAACTGCTTTAAACAATAAAAAATATCAGATTACTGAAAATATATTAATTTTTTTTTCATATTGTAAAATAATCTGTGCCAGAAAGTAACCCTTAACACTGTAAATGTTATTAACTACTGCCAATAAATCCAACGCGATTACAGAAAGGTATTTTTACCTTTGACAGAGAAATGTAATTTTAGAATCTACAGGCGAGAAGTTATCTAAGGCGAAACGTACCTGTAACTTTGTTTTTAAGCACGAAGCTAACACAATGGACTATCTGCGCTCTGCTCACCGCGGATATCGAAACCCGACATTTAGCGTTATAAGCCAACATACTTACAGCTAAGCCTCCGGGAGGAAGGGAATTATCTGTAATTTTGATTTTAAAAGTGTTATTCATGTTTTAAAATTTATAAGCCAACATACTTACAGCTAAGTCACCGGGAGGAAGTAATCTGTAATTGTGATTTTAAAAGTGTTATTCATGTTCTAAAATTTAATAGCCAACATACTAACAGCTAAGTCACCGGGGGGGATTATCTGTAATTGTGATTTTAAAAGTGTTATTCATGTTTTAAAATGTATAAGCCAACATACTTACAGCTAAGTCACCGGGGGGAATTATCTGTTATTGTGATTTTAAAAGTGTTATTCAT
>NW_013745890.1:0-1722 GCF_000517525.1 Limulus polyphemus
GCTTGTTGAGTCTAACCCAAGGCAACACACTCATGAAATGACCCTGAAATTGCACGTCTCTCATTAAACAATACGCAAACATCTAAGGAATATGGGAAAACTCCATAAAGAAGGTGTTTGGGTGCCTCACAAACTCTTCGATGATCATCATTTCCAACATGTAAACGTCGCTTCGTCTCTTCTGGTGCGTAATGCACATGAACCATTTTTGAACAAAACTGTCACCGGTGATGAAAAATTGATTCTCTATGCAAATATTAAACGCCAAAAACAATGCCTCAGTCCTAGACAAAAACCACTTCGACCCCAAAACCTGGACTGCATCCGCATTTGGTGGGACATCAAAGGAAGTAATTCATTTCGAACTCCTCATTCCACAGCGAACTGTCAATGCAGAGATCTATAGTCAGCAACTGGAACATTTAAATCAAGCCCTTCATCAGAAACACCCTTCAGTCATCAAACGGAAAGATGTTCTTCTCCACGACAATGCACGTCCACATGTGGCATGTTTGATGCAACACAAGATTATGGAGTTGAGTTGGGAAGTTCTCATGAATGGTCATGACTGGTCATTCAGTCTATGCTTGTAAATAAAGAATTGATTTTACATCTTATAGTTTGTGACATTTCACTTCAATGTGGAATATTGTCATTATAAGTAGCTAAAGCAACCTTGTATTTATGTTCATGTTTAAAATCAGTGTTGAGAATATACTGAGGTATCTTTGACCATGTCTTTAAAAAGAACCATTTTCAGGGCATTCTTAGTGTCTGAAGTTACATGAAAGAATATGACACATATCCCAAAAACATTCCACACATGCTCAAAGGGACTGAAATCTAGTGAGTGTGATGGTCAAACCATTCAGTCAATCCCCTCTTCTTAAAGGGATGTCTTGACCATTTTAGTATGATTAAGACAGTTATTATCAACTATAGGACTGCAATTCAGGACTAATTACATATCATAACACAAAGGATCATAGAATGCTTTTCCTATAATCTGTGCCATTAGTGGCACCATTTTGCAATGCAGAAGATAGAGAGTCTATAAATGTTTATTCCTCATACTATGCTCCCATCACCAACATATATAGCTTTGATATATAAAAAAAGCAATTCAGTAGTTGTAGTAACATACAAAATACTAACAACTGAATATTTACCTCAATCCAGTTTAGAATCTCATCATTTGTTGCTTTTTTTGTTTGTAATAAAAAATCTAGTTTTTCTTTGATCTGTTCCATTGAAAGTTGAGCATCAGGAACAGGTTCTTCTTCATTAATTGTAAACCCCAATTTCTAGGAAAAAACAACAACAGAACATTTATTATGTTTTACTGAATGTTAACTATTTGCAAAATAAACATCTCACAAATACTGCTTTAATATATTATCCATTTCACCTACAGATAAGTCACTTTTTATCATCAATAACAAAAATTATATTTACTGACACAACAATTTTGCCCTCAAAAAAGATATTTAATGTTAAAATTTCAATAATTAGATGTTAATAATAGACTGGATATTATTATGAACATTTCTAGTTTTCGAACTATGTAAGTTCTTATTTGAAAATATTATTTCTTTTTCCAATTTTTTACATGCAGTTAACTTATTAAACTTAATTATGATTCTACTTTGAACTGCAAAATGAAAAATTATTTTTGTTTTTTCTGTATTATTCTAATTACACAAATGAAAGAATATGTATGGA
>NW_013745891.1:0-1742 GCF_000517525.1 Limulus polyphemus
CATGTCTCTCCTTACAAGAAACGTTTCTGAAACTTGCCAATACAGTCACCCTTTGGCAGTTTTCCTTGTACCGGAATGACAAATTGTGTGAAGGGTGGGTACACAGAGGGGTGGTACTGCTGGTCGAACACCATATGCACTCCTTATCTGTGTCCCTCAATATACCCTTGGAGGCCATAGCCATACGTGTTTCCTTGGGTTATGCCATCACTGTTTGTTCTCTCTACCTGGGGAGACTTATGATCATTCGGACCTTGATGCTCTCGTTGATCATTTGCCACCTCCATTTTTACTTTTGGGAGACTTCAATGGGCACAACCCCATCTGGGGCAGTGATGATATTGATGGGAGGGGTCATTCCATAGAGCACATGCTATTGGATCACAACCTTTTTCACTTCAATACTGGAACACATACTTGTTTCATGAACCTAGTCAGTCTTTTACTGCCAGTGATCCATCAATTTGCCCCCCTGCACTTTTCACTCATTTTACTTGGATTGTTGACAGTGATCCATGGGGCAGTGATTATTTACCCATCATACTGAGAAAGGTTGGCCATGGTCAATGCCACCCAACCCGAGTGCCATGGTGGAAGCTGGACCAGGCTGACTGGCCATCTTTTACCTCTCTCTCTAAACTTGATCCTGCCTTCGTCTGTCTGTAATCAATAGACAAGTGTGTGGTGGCAGTTACTGACTGTATTGTCCAGGCAGATGGTTATTCTATTCCTAAGTTCTCGACACGTTTTCCACGGTATCCTCGTCCATGGGGGGAGTCCTGCCTGCCAGTAGGCATGCAAAGCTCATAAATGGGCCTGGGATACATTCTGACGGTATCCCACTCTTTCTAACCACATTGTTTATCAGAAGCCCCATGCCCATGCCCAGCAGGTTCGACGTCAAAGCCAAAAGAAGTCTTGGATTAAGTTCGCTACTAGCGTTTCTTCTACCACCAGTTCCAAAACTATATGGAACAACATTTGGAAAGTCACTGGGAGGTATGCTTCCCATCCTCTTTCCATCTTGCTTGGCCAGAGCTTTTCTCATGCTTCCAGCTCTTCTGTTTCTTCCCCTGCCTTCTTCGCCATAAAGTCTCGGGCAGAGCGATCGCCTCTTTCCTTTTGGGCTGATCATCTCTATGATTATAATCGCTCCATTACAGAGGTGGAACTCAATCTTGCTCTTCATTGGTCTGGTAGTACAATAGTAAGATCTGATGATGTTCATTATGAGATGTTATGCCATTTCTCTCCTGCCTCTCTTGCTATTCTTCTGGTTATTTTTAACCAGATCTGGCAGGAGCATATTTTTCCAGATGCTTGGCACCAGGCTACTGTCCTCCCTTTCTCTAAACCTGGGAAGGATCCCAAGATTAATTATCGTCCCATCGCTTTGACTAGTTGTCATTTGTAAGGTTCTAGGTAGGATGGTTTGGTTCCTGGAATCGAACATGCTCCTCTCGCCCACCCAATGTGGGTTCCGTCGACAGTGCTCCACCATGGACTATCAGATTAAATTTAAACGTTGATAAGGGAAGCCTTTCTTAAGAGAGAACACCTTGTTTCAGTATTCTTCGATCTTGAGAAGGCTTATGACACTATGTGGAGGTATGGAATTTTGCAGGACCTCCATTCCTATGGGTTGTGTGGCCATTTACCCATTTTTATCTGCAATTTTTTGCAGAACAGGCGATTCCAAGTCTGTGTGGGTTCCACTCTTTCCCGTTCCTTCCCACAGGAAC
>NW_013745892.1:0-2040 GCF_000517525.1 Limulus polyphemus
AATTGATGGATCTTAACCAAATTCGGTATGTATATTAATTAGTTCGTTCCACAGTATCAGGCAAAGTTTCACCTTCCTACTATTCGTACTAAGGGAGTTTGGAAGGTTTTGCGTTTTGTACCAGTACTTCGTCACATTTAGACGAATCTTAAAATTTTTATCCAAGGTTCGTGGGAAATTTTCACATTTACTTACAAAATTAAAACTTTCTACTATTAGTTTTACAATTTTCGTGTTCGTTTTTTGTTACTCCTTTATTGGCTTCCCTGAAAGCGTATGTGTACTGCAGTGAAGCTTTTGGTTACTGATTGTTTCTCGATTTCTTGTTTCCAGAGTGTCTTGAATTGACGGTTCTTTACCAAATTAGGTATGTAGGTACGCTCTATCGTTGGAAGTTATATGCAGAATTTCACCCTTCTGCTGTTCATTTTAAGAGAGTTATGGAAGATTTTGCGTTTGGTGTGTTTATGCAGAGTTTCACCCTCCTACGGTTCATTTTAAGGGAGTTATGGAAGGTTTTGCCTTTTGTACCAATACTTCGTTCCATTTGGACGGATCTTTTCAAAATTTTATATGAACGTTCGTTTCATACTTGCGTATTTACAAGTAAAATTCTAGCTTCGTATTATCATATTTGCGACTTTTGTGGTCCTTTTCTTCCTCCTTTATTGTCTTTCTGAAAGAGTATATGTACTGCAGTGAAGCTTCTTGATTCTTTTTTGTTGTCGATTACCTGCTACCACAGGTTACTAAATCGATGGATCTTAACCAAATTTGGTATGTATATTAACTAGTTGGTTCCACAGTATCATTCGAAGTTTCACCTTCTTCTATTCGTATTAAGGGAGTTATGAGAGGTTTTTCGTTTTGTACCAGTACTTCGTCACATTTAGACGAATCTTCTTAAAATATTTTATGCAAGGTTCGTGGGAACTTTTCACATTTATTTACAAGATTCAAACTTTCTAGTATTAGTTTTACGATTTTCGTGGTCGTTTTTTGTTACTCTTTTATTGGCTTCCCTGAAAGCGTATGTGTACTGCAGTGAAGCTTTTGGTTACTTATTGTTTCTCGATTTCCATTTACCAGAGAGTCTTGAATTGATGGTTCTTTACCAAATTAGGTATATAGGTACATTCTATCGTTGCACAGTTATATGCAGAATTTCACCCCTCTACGGTTCATTTTAAGCGAGTTATTCAAGGTTTTGCGTTTTGTACCTGTACTTCGTTCCATTTGGACGGATCTTTTCAAAATTTTATATGGAAGTTCGTTGCATACTTGCATATTTGCAAGTAAAATTCTAGCTTCGTATTATCATATTTGCGACTTTTGTGGTCCTTTTCTTCCTCCTTTATTGGCTTTCTGAAAGAGTATATGTACTGCAGTGAAGCTTCTTGATTCTTTTTTGTTGTCGATTACCTGCTACTACAGGTTACCAAATCGATGGATATTAACCAAATTCGGTATGTATATTAACTAGTCCGTTCCACAGTATCATGCGATTTTAAACTTCCTACTATTTGTATTAAGGGAGTTATAGGAGGTTTTGCGTTTTCTACCAGTACTTCGTCACATTTAGACGAATCTTCCTAAAATATTTTATGCAAGGTTCGTGGGAACTTTTCATATTTACTTACAAAATTCAAACTTTCTAGTATTAGTTTTACGATTTAAATGGTCGTTTGTTGTTACTCTTTTATTGGTTTCCCTGTAAGCGTATGTGTAACTGCAGTGAAGCTTTTGGTTACTAATTGTTTCTCGATTTCTATTTACCAGAGAGTCTTGAATTGATGGTTCTTTACCAAATTAGGTATGTAGGTACACTCTATCGTTGCACAGTTATATGCAGAGTTTCACCCTCCTACGGTTCATTTTAAGGGAGTTATGGAAGGTTTTGCCTTTGGTATGTTATATGCAGAGTTTCAATCTCCTACGGTTCATTTTAAGGGAGTTATGGAAGGTTTTGCGTTTGGTATGTTATATGCAGAGTTTCACAATCCTACGGTTCATTTTAATGGAGTTATGGAAGGTTTTGTA
>NW_013745893.1:0-1723 GCF_000517525.1 Limulus polyphemus
CTGTTTGCCAGGTCGTCACTTTCCCATCTGCAGTTTTCCATCTCCGGACAAGAATACCACCTTCAAGCTTCAACTGGTCCCATTGTGCCCAATAGTTCTTTGTCACAGGGATTAAGCTAGACACGTTCTCCCAAGCAGGGTGCAAAACAGTTGCTTTTAGAAAATCAATTATTGGCTTCAAATCTTGGTCTTTCTCCTGTTCTGCTTTAACATCTATACTTGGTTCCACTTCAACATCATCAACTCCTTCAGTAATTTTGACTTCAGCTTGATGGCACCTGGTTAGTCCAACCTCTCTTTTAACACTTACCGGAATTTGGCATTTGTTGTTCCCAAACGTCATTTTATCAAAATTAACTACACAGCCAAGTATACTACGTGTCTGTCCTTTATGCCCATGAGCTCAATAGTTACCCACACTGGTCCCCACAACCTTGTAGAATGTCCTGTCACACAACTGAGCTTCTGTATGGCTTCTGGTACTCCCTTGTGATCTAGCACCTTGATATACACAGGGGTTTGCTGAGATGCAGCAAATCTGAGATGCTGAATCTATGACAAAGTTGCTCTTTTGGCCATCCAGCTTTACTGTCACATAGACACTATGTGTACTTTTCATTTTACACTTAGCTGTTGGGATTTCACAATGGGGTTTGATAGGCATCCCTCAACACCAACCACTACTGGTTTCTCCGAGGCTGACTTATTAGTAGTATTCTTCTTACACTGGCTCCTCATATGTCCTTGCTCTCCACAGTTCCAACAACTTTTCTGAGTAGAAGCCTTTCCTGCCATGGCATCTTCCGTGTATTGAAGTTGTCGGCATTGAGTCCAGGTTTATTTCAGTGCCAGCAAAGTCCCTCAAACTTCTCTGAAAGCTGCCCTTTTCTGGCCTTGAATCCTGATGACTGTACCAAACTTGGTACCTCTGTGCTGGACTTAACGTAGGATTCAAATCCAAGAGCTCTGGTCATTGCATCCTACATAGCAGAAGGGTGTGCTTGCTTTACTTGTATCTTCAGTTGTGGACTGTCCAAGGCATCTACAAACTGATCCCTCAGCAACAACTTGAGGAGATCGGATTGGGTAGGCCTTGTGTGCCATACTTTCCAAGTCCTGTGTCAGCTCTTGCAGGCTCTCTCCTTTAGCATGGACTCTCATCCTAAACCTAGCCCTGTAGACTTTGGACTGATTTTAGGATCCATACCTGAGTTCTAGAGCCACTACCAGTGCTCTATAGTTGTGACTGCTGACAACTGTCCAAGTATTTCCACTGGTTGTCCCTTTAAGCTCGTTGCCAGATATACTGCTTTCTGCTCCTCTGTCCATCCATTCATTTCTGCCAGTAGCTCAAATTGTGCTCTATATGCTTCCCACGGTGCCTTCCCATCGAATTCCTGTGGCTTCCTTCGTACTAGATCACCTCTATTGCTGACATTCATATCTGGGATGTGACTTCTAACAGGACTGAAGATGTCTGCATTAGGGTTCAGCTACGGAGTCTGGAAGAGGCTTCCTGTTGTCTGGGGCTGATTAGGTCCATGGTTAATGTATCCTCCTTGTGTAAAAGACAATAGATCATCCTTTAATGCATTTAATTCGCTTTGAAATTTACTAATGTTTTCTATTTGTGTACTCTGACTTTCTCTCAACTGTTGGAGACTTTCTTCTTGTTTATTCTATTTTTCCTCCTAGCCACTGCTGCAGTCTCTCTTCTTGTTCA
>NW_013745894.1:0-1725 GCF_000517525.1 Limulus polyphemus
CAGTGTTGCGTCAGCGAGTCACATGACTAGTGTGACGCCAAGTTTCTAGAACTATCCCGTACCTTGGCGAATGCTCTAGTATTTGCTAGATATAGGGTATTCTGGTATATAAAAGAGGGTGACAACGTGACGGGAGAATAATGTAATGTAATGTGTGTGTAGATAGTGAGTATTTGAACGGGAAGTCAGAAGTATTATTGACGTTCGTTGATATAGCGTTTGTTTTAGCGCGATTGTTGAAAATAAATGTATCGTAAAGTTGTAACCGGAAAGAATAAACCAGTTTTATTAAGTAAGGACTTGTGTCGCTAAAGTTTCGTCGGAACGAAGTTACGGAAAGTTAATTAACAAACGGAGACGTAACAACAGGAAATTTCAAACTGCAACTTAACTTTGAAAACATTACCATACGTATTTCCTGCTGGACATTAATTTCAGACTATTTTTTATAATAGTTAACTTTACAAGTGAAAAAGGACTGAAGAAAACCATGCCTAATGAGATTTGACCGTATTATTTTCAGATAGGGTATATACCTATATGTAGTATCAAATCTGAGTCTTTTTTTTAACTTTAAAAATATTTTCTTCTGATTTGATAAAAAGACAAATAAATTTAATTTTCACAGTCAATGCTTCTTTAGTAATGGGTTATTTTCTAATAAGGTATAATAGGTTACTACACATTAGAATAATTAGAAGTTTATAAAACCAATGCATATTTACGTTCTAAAGTGTGACTTAAATGTAATATTTATGGAGTCATTATTCTATACCCTAAGTCAATTCAGGTGTGTAAATAACATCTGGTATTCTAACCAAGGTAAAACTGAAAACATAATCGGTGACACAGAGGCTTCATATATGCTTTGGTTCGCTGCATCTTTGATGTGGACCATTCTCCCGCTGCGTGTTCCACTAAACATTCGAGGAGGTTACAATGTGGGTTAACTCTAATGACATGAAACATAATAAGGAAAACATCTGTTAAAACTGGTCATCTATTACATACCAAAATACATAAAACAATGCCGACACTACGGCAGCCACATTTCGACCTATATAACAGCTTTTATATACAAGTATCCCTTATCTGAAAGTTTAATTAAATTATATTTAAAACAGTTTAGAATGGTAAAAAATAACCCACAATTTAAAGAGAAAATATAATCACAATATTAAAGTTAATATAAATAATAAATTGAAACTAAATCATCCACGTACAAAAATAACTTAAGTCTGATTTATCACACGAGCTGGTGATCAGGGAGCACATGCGTGAACCAGAACACTCAGCACAAGCTACAGAAACGAGACGGTCAGCACACCTCGAGTCCATGACTGCATGATATGTCATACTAAGTATTTGAAACTTAGTAATCCCGTTAAGTCCACACTGCATAACGAAATATTTATCAAAAGGAAAAAATAAAATAAATTATATTTAGCTAAATGATAAAGGTGAGTCCAGAGACGAGTTGACCAACATTCTGTTATTTGTGAATGGTCATGAAGTCAAAGTGAATACTACAGTAAGTTGTTACTTCCAGAATCTAAAGATTCCGCAACCTCACAATTAGAACTGCGAGGTCTTTCGTACCTAATTGATTCCTGTACTTATTCGTTACCTCTACTACCATATGTAGTTGTATATGAAGTGTCTGATTCACTTCGTCTCTAATTGATTCCTGTACTAATTCGTTTCTTCTGCTGCCATATGTAGCTG
>NW_013745895.1:0-1726 GCF_000517525.1 Limulus polyphemus
AAAGTCGAAAACAGGCTGATAGTCAAAACCAAGATTTATTATTCTCCTTCACCATCATCTTTCCTCAAAGGCTTAGCGCCCAACTAGTTCTAGCAGTAATTATAATTCTATTATCATTAGATAGACCAAAACAGTCTTCTCGATTTATGACTACCTATATTATTATTATTGTATGCAAAATTTATAAAGCTTTAGAATACACTCTATAACCTAGTAACCCAAGTAAGCCATCTTGTAAAAAAAAGTAAACAAACAAATATTAGGAAACAATTTATCGCTAAATAAAAAAAGCTCTGTAGGACCGGCTACTGAACTTGTAAAAAGGAACCAAACAAGATAGGGATGGAAATGGATATATCACTTGATCCTGCAAACTACTACATAACAGACTAAGCTGTCTCGACTTTACATGAAGAATAAAATTCCTACATTACTGGCTTCCTCACTGGCGAAACAAATAAAACCAGGATTTCCAATCGTAAAATGTTAATCTATTGTAAAATTGTCATAAAAATATATTATAAAGTTAACTAACAAACAGGTATAATGAGAAAGCTGAGATTCTATTCAAACACCGAGGTTTCGACAGAGAAAGCGGGGAAGCCAGTAATGTAGGAATTTTATTTTCCATGTCCAGTCGAAACAGCTTAGTCTGCTATATGATATTAGCCGGATCAAGTGATATGTCCACTTCTATCCCTATCTTGTTTGGTTCCTTTTTCAACTTTAATATCCAGTCCTACATAATTTTTTTGTGTAGCGATAATTTTTTCTTAATATTTGTAAAAATAAAATAGTATAATAAAAGGTTGTCTCAGTTGTTTCTTCTAACTTGGCTTGTGTATCTTGTTTCTCAGCTTTATGTGGCTGAGTTCTTTTTATAACTGGACGTGTTTTTCCACGCTGACGTAAAACGATTTATTTCAGAAATGGTGTATATTGCTGTTCCGACTGTGTATTTTAACTCTGCATATGTTAGAATCGTTTTTAAGAGTTTTATGTAAACATATATAGGTGACTACCACATATCATAATTTTATGTACTCTTTACAACATTATATTACACATAAAGTACAGTATTTACCTACAGTTCCATTTACGATGGCATTAACTAACCAATCAAGTGTTTCGTAGTCCTTTAAAATAAACACGTGCTCTTTTTTGGACGAAGCAACCTCTCTTAATTTATTGATATCGTAGTCCCCTGTCAGTGCGATACAGTAAATTTCAGCTTTAACGTCTTCTTTCAATTCTTTTGCCACCTGCTTTGGATCACCTCTCATATTCGCTTTCCCTGAAAAAAAAAAAGAGTACAAGTTCAAAACTTCTACTTCCTCCAATCCTAAAATTGACGAAGTTTTTTGTTTTTTTTTACTATTACAAAGGTCATTCGGCCAGTCGGTAGCCGATTGGTTAAAGTGTCGGATTCACAGTCCCGACACACTAACCATAGGCCACGTCGGCCTTATTTGATTCACAGGAATAAGTAATGGGTAAAGAATTTAACGTGTATTTCAACTCCTATACACATCAAAAGTGAATACTGGGTTTAACGTGTATGTCAAGTCCTGTACACATCAAAATGAATACTATGTTTAACGTGTATTTCAACTCCTGTACACATCAAAAGTGAATACTGGGTTTAACGTGTATTTCAAGTCCTATACACATCAAAAGTGAATACTGGGTTTAACGTGTATTTCACGTCCTGTACACATCAAAAGTG
>NW_013745896.1:0-1126 GCF_000517525.1 Limulus polyphemus
GTTGTTCCAAAGTTTCTTCCTGTATTTGAGCAGCCTGTCTTCAACTTGTGCTTGAAGTCTTTGATTGCGTTCTTCTTCTGTTGCAGCTGCTCTCTGTGCTTGCATTCTTTAAGCGGCAGAAGATTTTGCATAGAAAGGGCGTTTCTTGGGTGGCATAATCACCTGTATCACTAAACAATAATTACAATTCACAAATATACTAAATCACTTATGAAACCACTTAGCACTATTTAAAGAAAACTGAATTTGACAGCAAGGTGATCTGAGTGCGCTTTCTATGTGCAAAAATGTGCTTATGTTTGTATGTTTATTACAAAAAAAATGGCGCAATAATCATTAATTGTCAATTTCGTCATTAAATACTACACTAAATAAAAAATAAATAGCACCGTTAAATTTCTTGTAAAAAACTGGTTATTATGAAGTTATTTTCAAATTTGTAAGCTCAACTATTCGTTTTCCTATAGCGAACCAAATAAACAAACCTCCTCTTTTATATATATAGATTGACAGCTTTATTTACGTTGTTATAATTATTTTGTTATATCACAAAATACATTCATTAATATTTTATCATGCTGTCAAGTATTGATTTTTAGTATCAATCTTATTTTATTTTATCTTTTCTTTTCTATTTTCTTTTCACGTCTTACAGAACAACACTCATTTCAAAATTATAATAGGCTTAATACTAATGTTTTACGACAAGTATAACTTTATAAGTATTGTTACCTGAATATTCTTTGCGAAGGTAGTTACTAAATATTGTTGAACAATAAGTTGCTAAATGATAATTTCAACAGTGATTATGCTATAAACGTATCTTAGCAACGTTATGTTAGTAAAACTTTTTCGAAGATTTAGTCAAGTACTCCAAAGCCTACGCATATCAATATTATAGCTTATACACAGAGAAGTAATATAGAATAATGAAATTATCATTAGCAACTTTATTTGCTTTAGCTATATTTGCTGTTAAAACCCAAACTCCAGTGTTTGGAAAAGCTATTTTACCTACTAAACATGAGAAAAACACGGACCATCCCATCCAGCGAGGAGAGAATGTAGTAGTTCATTGTATCCCACCTGATTACAAGCAAAAACATTCAATCACTGATGTTGTTAG
>NW_013745897.1:0-1291 GCF_000517525.1 Limulus polyphemus
CATCTTACACTAGATTTCTTCGACTTTGATAACGACTTTTTAATGCTTCTTACACTAGATTTTGTCGACTTTGATAACGGTCTTTTTAGTCCATTCTTACTCTAGATTTTGATGGCTTTGATAACATTCATTTTGGTCTCTTCTTCCTCTAGATTTGGTTGTTTTTTATATCGGTCTTTTTAGTCCTTCAAGCAATAGATTTCGTTTATCTTTTGCTAACTGTTTTTTTAGTCCTTCTTACACTAGGTTTTGTTGACTTTGATAACTGTCTTTTTAGTCCTTCTTAAACTAGATTTGGTCGACTTTTACAACGGTCTTTTTAGTCTTTCTTACACTAATTTTTTCGACTTTAATAATGGTCTTTTGAGACCTTCTTACACTAGAGTTTTTGATATTCATAATGGTTTTTTAATACTTATTACATAGGTTTTTTCGACTTTGATAACGGCAATTTCAGTCCTTCTTTGACTTGATTTTTGGACATTCATAATGGTCTTTTTAGTCCTTTTCCCACTATATCTTTTCGACTTTGATAACAGTCTTTTATTCGTTGTTACACTAGATTTTTTCGACTTTGATAACGGTCTTTTTTAGTCGTTTTTACAATAGATATCCTCGACTTTGATAACGGTCTTTTTAGTCCTTCTTACACCAGATTTTCGACTTTTATAATAATGATTTAAGTCTTTCTTCCACTAGATTTTTTTGACTTTTATAACAGTCTTTTTAGTCTTACTTCCACTAGATCTTGTTGACTTTGATAACGGTATTTTTAATCCTTCTAACACTACATTTTGTCGACTTTGATAACGGCCTATTTAGTCCTTCTTACTCTAGATTTTTTCGACTTTAATAATGATCTTTTTAATCTTCCTTCCACCTAATTTTGTTTACTTTTATAAGTGCCTTTTCGTACTTATAACACTAAATTTTTGGACTTTTATATCGGTTTTTTAGTCCTTCTTACACTAGATTTTGTCGACTATGATAAAGGTATTTTTGTCCTTCTTGCAATAGATAAGGTCGACTATGTTAACGGTCTTTTTAGTCCTTCTTCCGCTAGATTTTGTTGTCTTTGAAAATGGTGTTTTTAATCGTTTTTACAATAGATTTTGTAGACTTTTATAAATTTATTTTAGTCCTTCTTACATAGATTTTTTCGACGTTGATAATGATCTTTTAGTCCTTCTTCCACTAGATTTTGTAGACTTTTATAACGTTCTTTTTAGTCCTTCTTACATAGATTTTTTCGACTTTGATAATGATCTTTTTAGTCCTTCTTCCACTAGAT
>NW_013745898.1:0-645 GCF_000517525.1 Limulus polyphemus
AATAACAGTTTTTTAGTCCTTCTTGCACTAGATTTTGTCGATTTTGATAACGGTCTTTTTAGTACCTTTTTACACTAGATTTTGAGGGCGTAGATAATTGTTTTTTAAACCTTCTTACAATAGAGTTTGTTGACTTTCATAAAGGTGTATTTAGTCCTTCTTACATTAGATATTTTTAGACTTTGATAACGGTTTATTTAGTCCTTCTTACACTAAATTTATTCGACTTTGATAATGATTTTTTAGTCCTTCTAACAATAGATTTTGTCGACTATGATAACGGTCTTTTTAGTCCTTCTTACACTAGATTTTTTGATATTCATAATGGTCTTTTTAATACTTCTTACATTAGATTTGTCGACTTTGATAACATTCTTTTTAGTCTATCTTACACTAGATTTTGTCGACTTTGATAACGGTCTTTTTAGTCCTTCTTACACTAGATTTTTTGATATTCATAATGGTCTTTTTAATACTTCTTACATGAGATTTGTCGACTTTGATAACATTCTTTTTAGTCCATCTTACACTAGATTTTGTCGACTTTGATAACGGTCTTTTTAATCCTTCTTTCACTAGATTTTGTCGACTTTGATAACGGTTTTTTAGTCCTTCTTACACTACATGATGTCGACTATGATAATG
>NW_013745899.1:0-1100 GCF_000517525.1 Limulus polyphemus
CATTGTCTGGGGCTGATTAAGTCAATGGTCAATGTATCCTTCTTGTGTAACAGACAATAAATCGTTCTTTAACGTATCTAATTCGCTTTTAAATTTACTAATGTTTTCCATTTGTACCTCTTGCCATTGTTGTTGATTTTCCTGTAGTTGCTGCCGATTTTCTGCCTGTTTCCTTTTTTGTTCCAGTTGCCACTGCTGTAATCTTTCTTCTTGTTTCTTTTCTCTCTAACAACTGCTGTAATCTCTCTTCTTGTTTAATTTCTCGTTCTTCTCGTTTCTTTTCCTCCAACAACTGCTGTAATTTCTGTTGTTTATTTTGTTGTTCGAGGTGCCACTGTTTCAGATTTTCTTGCAACTGCTGTCGTCTCTTGTTTATTTTCTTTCTCCTCCAACAACTGCTGTAATTTCTCTTCTTGTTTACTTTGCTGTTCGAGCTGCCATTGTTGTAGGTTTTCTTGTAACTGCTGTTGTCGTTCTTCGTTTCTTTTCTCGTTCTTGTATTGCTGCCATCAAGTCTGCTATGCTGTAGTTTGATTTGCCACTTCTCGTTTCCATTTTTTTATCCCACTCTGATACCAATTTGTTACGTCTCCGTTCGTTAATCAACCCTTCCGCAACCTCACTCCGACGAAACCCCAACGACACAAGTGCTTACCCAACAAAACTGGTTTACCCTTTCCGAACACAACTTCACGATACCCCTAATTTCAATATTCGCGCTAAAACAAACACTATAACGAACGAACGCCAACTTCAACAACACGTCTCTCTCTGACCGCAGTTCAACCACTCAACACCTACACACATTATTCTCGTCAAGTTGTCCCCTCTTATATATACCATACTATCCTATATCTAGTAATCTCCCGACAATTCCCGAAGGTTCGAGAGAACGAGTCACGTGACATCGCTGACACAACAATATCATTAACCAAACTAATAATTTTAATAACAAAAAACCTTCGGAACGAATATATTCAATTTCTCTTTACTTTTCGTATCTTTTATTAATCTAGTAGTATTTTTTCTAATGGTACAGTGGCTTATAAATCAAAACAGAATAAACTGCTGTTGTAAAAGTTAAATATTTAACATTATTT
>NW_013745900.1:0-1214 GCF_000517525.1 Limulus polyphemus
CTTTTTACACTAGAGGTTGTTGGCTTTGATAATGGTCTTTTTGTCTTTCTTCTGCTAATTTTGTTAAATTTGATAATCTCTATTTAGTATTTCTTACACTTGATTTTATCGACTTTCATAACGGTATTTTTAGCCCTTTTCCACTTGATTTTCTTGGGTTTTTAATTATTCTTCCAATAGATTTTGTCGATTTTCATAACTGTCTTTTTAAGCCTTCGTAGACTACATTTTGTTTTACTTTGATAACGGTCTTTTTAGTCTTTCTTACTCTAGATTTTAATGACTTTCATAATTGTCTTTTTAGTCCTTCTTGTACTAAATTTTTTTTTTATTGATAACGGAATTTCTAGTCCTTCCTCCACAAGATTTTGTTAACGTAATGGACGATTATTTTAGTTTTTCTTCCACTATATTTTGTCATCTGTTATAATAGTCTTTTAGTCCTTCTTACAATAGATTTTTTCGACCTTGATAACGGTATTTCTAGCCCTTTTTTCACTTGATTTTCTTGACTTTGGTAACGGGTTTTTAGCTTTTCTTCCACTAGATTTTGTCGACTTTCACATCTGTCTATTTAAGCCTTCTTAGACTAGATCTTTTCGACTTTGATAATTGTCTTTTAAGTCTTTCTTACAGTATATTTTAATAACTTTTATAATGGTCTTTTTAATCCTTCTTAAACTAGATTTTGTCGATATTGATAACGGTATTTTTAGTTCTTCCTCCGCAAGTTATTATTAAGTTTAATAACGGTCTTTTTAGTTTTTCTTCCACTATATTTTGTCGACTGTTATAACGGTCTTTTAGTCCTACTTTCACTAGATTTTGTTGACATTGATAAGGGTCCTTTTAGTCCGTTTTCCACCATATTTTTTTGACATTGAAAACAGGTTTTTTCTTCCACTAGATTTTGTCGACTTTCATAACTGTCTTTTTAAGCCTTCTTAGACTAGTATTTTTTTTACTTTGATAACGTTCTATTTAGTCTTTCTTACAATAGATTTTAATGACTTTCATAATTGTCTTTTTTTTCCTTCTTAACCAGACTTTGTCGTTTTTGATAACGGTATTTTTAGTACTTCCTGCTAAAGATTTTGTTAAATTTAATAACGTCCTTTTTACTCCTTCTTCCCCTATATTTTGTCGACTGTTATAACGTTCTTTTAGTCCTCCTTCTACTAGATTTTGTTGACGTTTATAAGGGTCCTTTTATC
>NW_013745901.1:0-510 GCF_000517525.1 Limulus polyphemus
CTCCGCAAGAAATTGTTAACATTAATGACGGTCTTTTTAGTCCTCCTTCCACTATATTTTGTCGACTTTTATAACGGTCTTTTTAGGCCTTCATAGACTTAATCTTTTCGACTCTGATAACGGTCTTTTAAGACATTCTTACACTATATTTTAATGCCTTTCATAATTGTATTTTTAGTCTTTTTCGCAATAGATTTTGTTGTCATTGATAACGGAATATTTAGACCTTCCGCTGCATGATTTTGTTAACTTTAATGACGGTCTTTTTAGTCCTTCTTCCAGTATATTTTGTCGACTGATATAACGGTGTTTTAGTCTTCCTTCCATTAGATTTTGTTGACATTTATAAGGGTCCTTTTAGTCCGTTTTCCACTAGATTTTGTTGACTTTGAAAACGAGTTTTTAGTTTTCCTTCTACTAGATTTTGTCGAAGTTCATAATATACACCTGGAAAAAAGTTAAGCACCCCGTGTTTTTTTCAAGTGATTCAGATTCGACGTTCTTGTGATT
>NW_013745902.1:0-1913 GCF_000517525.1 Limulus polyphemus
TGTAAGCAACTATGGACGATACACAATCTTCCTCTATAATTATCGAGACTGGTTTGGTAAAACAACTGATGTTGGTGTAAGCAACAATGGACGATACACAATCTTCCTCTATAATTATCGAGACTGGTTTGGTAAAAATAATTATAGAGGAAGATTGTGTATCGTCCATAGTTGCTTACACCAACATCAGTTGCGAGACTGGTTTGGTAAAACAACCGATGTTGGTGTAAGCAACTATGGACGATACACAATCTTTCTATGTAATTATCGAGACTGGTTTGGTAAAACAACTGATGTAAGTGTAAGCAACAATGGACGATACACAATCTTCCTCTGTATTTATCGATACTGATTTGGTAAAACAACTGTGTGACTACCACTAATGGAAATTAATTAAATGCTAGTAGTGTATTTTTTCTAAATCAAACTATATTAATTTATATTTCATTAGACAATTCTAATATTCATTATTCACAAACGTAAAGAAATAATTTATATATTAACTTTGGCCATAAAACGTAGTAAGTACGTGAAGTAAAAGTTGTTCTAGTTAAATAATCTGATTACTGCTGCTCTGCTTACATTGAAATGTTGTTTCTAATTGTACGTATTTGTAAATGCAGATGGATTATAAACCAATACTGTTAAACATACATATTGTTAGGTATCTGCTTACTTGTTTGTTTCCGGTAGAAATTCCGAAGATCTTCAGCGATACAAGTCCTTTCTTGATTAAACCAGTTTATTCTTCTTCGATACAAACTTTTAGTACACGGTAGTTCTACAATCAGTACGTTTTTCGTCACTTTAAACTTAACAACTTTTATAATACACGCTATAAATCACAGCGATTCACGATCTCGATAACTTCGCTCTCGAAGAGTACAAAACACACACTTTATTCCCCCGCTGGCTTTCTCTGACAGGCTTATATACTAAAGAAGAGTGCCTCTTGAACAAACTCGGACTTCCCCGATAATTCGAGAAACTTCACGCACGCTACCAGCGTCACGTGACTTCCGCTGTCGTAATAATATATATGTATTCTTTAAATTTTCTTTCTTTTTCTACATTTCGTTTTCAAAATTATTAAGTGGATTTGAAAAAGCGAAAGTTAAATTCGTACCACAATGAAGAAATTTTATTATTTGTAAAACTGGAAGTGAAATTATTTTGAAACGTATTAGCTTTTTATAAGAACAAGTTGTTTGTAGTTAAGCACAAAGCTACACAATGGGCTATCTGTGCTCTGCCCACCACGGGTATCTAAATCCGGATTCTAGCGTTGTAAGTCCGCAGACATACCGCTGTGCTACTGGGGGGCTAAGAACAAGTGCAATAAAAACGTTGAATAGAATACTTTACGAGATACAACTCTTTTTTTTTTTCAGAAAAATAAACAAACTTAAGGTTTTTCCACATCCGCCAATCTTTCTTTCCGTGAAGTTTTAGATACCTTTTTACGTAAATCCTTTTAGACTGCAAATTTGTGACAGGACAAAAATAGTTTTATAAAGTATTAATGTGTTAACTCATCAGTAACTTAAAGAAATTCGAAATTTTGAGTACATACTATGGCAATTAGCTTAGAGATAATCTATGCGATTAAGACTAATTTATAAAGTTATATGTTTCATTGGATATTATCATTGTTTATTTGATGCATTTTGTGTAGCCTATAGATAAAAAAATGTCATTACTGAGACAGAATATATGTGTGCATATATATACATTCCACAAATGAAGGATACTCAATAGCTTTTCCACACAAAATTGCTGATATCAAGTTAATACATCTCATTGAAGTATAATAAAGAACAATAATCTCTTCTGGCTCTCATACTCAATAAAGTGAGAGATTCGGCTCTCATACTCAATAAAGTAAGAGATTCAGCTCTCATACTCAATAAAGT
>NW_013745903.1:0-1719 GCF_000517525.1 Limulus polyphemus
TCTATCCAGTGAATCCAAACAAAATATTTGTTTGTTTCTAGTTAAGCACAAAGCTACACAATGGGCTATCTGTGCTCCGCCCAACACGGGTATCGAAACCCGGTTTGTAGCGTTGTAAGTCCGCAGACATACCGCTGTGCCACTGGGGAGCAAACAAAATGTTTTCACCTGAATAAAGAAAGTTTATTATAACTTATTATAACCTTTCTTCGTGTATCTTTCGATAACATTAAACTATAAGAACCATTATTGTATAGCTTGTTATAACCTTTATTCGTGTATCTTTCGATAACATTAAACTGTGAGAAACGTTATTATTCGCTATGATCTCTAAACTTTAAACATTATTCTAATACTTTCCTGGAACAACGGAAGAGTCTTAATATCGAATAAAACACCATGTTTCTTTACATTATCAAAACACAAAGAAGATGGGCGGCAAAAATTATATGATGTTTATGGTGTCGTTTACACCCACAATGGTAATGAAACGTCTCAATGGTTTCTACTATAACTTGCGCAAAAACTTATTACAAGCTCAATGTCCCACTCGTGGGATATAAGCCATCTGCATAAAGATAAGGACTTCTAAGCCCCAATCTCGTAAAATTGATACTCAGACCTAGAAAATGGGCATATTAGGTGAGAACTCATATGATGTAATATTTGCTTTAGTTGCAACACGTTCTATTATATTAAAGCCAAAGACGTTATTCCGGTATAACGTTCCTAAAGGGACTCTAATGATTAGGAGCAGTACCTCAAACCAACTGTGCGTTAACAGTCAGTTGTTACTTGTTTTATAGCAAAGCTACATTGAGCTATCTGTTGTACCACCTCAGCGGATCGAACTCCGGATTGTAGCCTTGTAAATCTGTAGACTTTCTGCTGTCCCACCGGGAAACATTTAACACTTAGAAATTAGACAGCTCTAAGAAGGTAGTTTTCTTACTTTGTCGAGATAAGTTATATTCACTGTATTAGATAGATTGTTTATTGTATATTTGTAATTAAGCACAAAGCTACACAATGGGCTATCTGTGCTCTGCCCACCACGGATATCGAAGCCCGGATTCTAGCGTTGCAATTCAGCAGACATACCGCTGTGCCACTGGGAGGGGGGGGCGCATTAAGTAGAACAATACCTGTCCGGAGGGAATATTTTATATTATAATATAAGATTAATATGAGAAATACTGGTAACCGTTTCATAATAGTAGACAATTACAGTACTGGTGTAAATTTAGTTAATCAGAACAGTGACTAAAAAATCTATAAGTGATGATTTAAAAATTGGAAGTATTCAAATTTTATGTTACTTTTCCGTCAATGTTATGAGAAGAAGGGGAAATATTTTATGTGACTGATGCAAAACACTTTTGAACTCCTTATTGAAAACATTACTTTCGTCCCATGTTTGATTCACAATAACAACACTCAATCAGAGAGATATCATACCCTCGCCCCGCCGCTCCTTTTTGAGATTACACGCGTTTATATTGGATAACGTAAAATTTCACATTTGAAAACTCAGAAAACCTTTCTCAGATCCAGAATAATCAACGATCTGGATCATTTTTGTAGTGTGATGAGGAGTCTCAACCTTAATGTGCCCATGAAATTTGGTACAAATCCGATCAAACTCTACAGTTATTAACCCAAAATAGCGAAAATGCTCTATCTCCCCATTATATATATATATATATATATATAATGCTT
>NW_013745904.1:0-1722 GCF_000517525.1 Limulus polyphemus
ATAGATCGTCAATTTGGACCAGAGTAAACTTGGTAGTCACTGGTTTTGTATTCACTTTGGTTACGATGAGAAATTGAGAAAGGAAAACATGTTGATTCATTAGGACTACCTCCACATAACCTCAACATAATAACATTCATCAAGAAGAACTGTCAAACGTGGACATACAACACAGACGTACTGCAAGGACCATATTCGTTTGTAGGCAGACAATATTGTATATATTATGCATATTACCGTTGTCTACCTGTGTCGAAACAACAACTGATATCTAAATTAATGATATGTTTGCGCATGATTTTGTATCAAAACGTTTTCGTGTAAATGCGTCTTTAATAGATATGTAGTTTTATATAGGTCAGGTTGCAAAATCGTTTTTGTGAAAAAAAATAGTGTCAAAATTAAACATTTTTGTCAAGAACTCTTTCATTATTATATACAGTACTTAAAAATATAATCAATAGTTTTAGTTGAATTATAAAAGTGAAAACTACAACATCGATAATGTATGATAAAACTATATCATAGCTATCCATCGACGTCGTGACCCTAGCAATACGTCCTCTCGTGCCACCTCGTGGACACCATCGCCCTCTGATGTCTACTACATAACATTTATGTAACCCTCAGGTGTAGACATAATTTGCATATTTAATAATTATGTAACCTTTGATCTCCACTCACCTGGCGACCCCCATAGGTTTCGTGTTTCAAATATTGGTTTAGTTTGCATGGCGCATGACCACTTAATCAGTTGTTATTTGTTGTTATATTGATAAGTGTATGGGTTACAGTTCAAAGGTTAGAGGTTTCCCGCTTACCTAAAGTGCCATGCTCACTTTTGACATCAGTTAACGTTTATAATTTTATGATGTGATATTTTAGTGTCAAGGGACCTGTTGTGTTCATATTTTTAATGTATGCATATTTGCTTCTAAGACAGCTGTGGTAACCAATCATAGGCATAAAACAACGATAAAAACATTAGAATATACTCTTGTAAGATTTGACTTTTTCACGCTTCACTTTGTCCTCTCTTTTTTTCTAAATATTACAGTTTATTTTTCAACAACTTTCATAAAGAGTATAATAAAAGATTTAAATATTTACTCACGTTCTTTGTAAAAGGAATCTAATATTTTTATAAAAAATTTATTTTTGCTTGGTTCTCGAAATTGGAATTTTTAACCTGATCAACACCTTATGCATATTTGAGCTTAACAGCTGAGTCAGGGACCTCCAGAATTTAGACTCAGCAGTCCCAAATTTTGAAGTACTGACCAGAGGAAGGGCAACCAGACAGAAGCAAAAGTCGCTACAAAGGAGCTGTTCTGTTTTTAACCAAATAATAGGATTAGCTGTTACTTTATAATGCACCCACGTGTTTAGCGTCGTCACGTATCGAACCTTAGATCTTAAGTTCCTCAAGCTGGCACATTAACCAGTAGGCCATGCCCGTCTCCATTTCTAACTTAATTACTGTTTATATTGAGCAATAGTACATATACAGGAGTTATTAAATATCAACGTTTGTTTAGATTAAGTTTATATTTTAAAACATGCCTACCTTATAATGTTACATATGTATTGCGAAACTTCCGCCTATTCTCCAAAGTTGTAGAAGCTTCTCGAGAGTAAGAATCAAAAGTATATATGTGTACATAAACGCTTTAATTTTCATTGTTGCGTAATCTAAATTTTTTAGAAAATCTTCCCACGCCT
>NW_013745905.1:0-683 GCF_000517525.1 Limulus polyphemus
AACGTGACGGGAATTAATGTGTGTGTAGACAGTGAGTAATTGATCTGCAGTCAGAGAGTATTATTGAGCACGTTCGTTGTTATAGCGTTTGTTTTAGCGAGATTGTTGAAGTTGAGTGTATCGGTAAAGTTATATTCGGAAAGAATAAACCAGTTTTATTAGAAAGGACTTGTGTCGCTAAAGTTTCGTCGGAACGAAGTTACGGAAAGTTAATTAACAAACGGAGACGTAACAATATATATACATATAAGGATGGGGGAAGAGATGATGATTTACTTGAAATAGTTTTACAATTATCTGAACTCAGACTTACCAGGAGCTATCGGTGTGCTTTGACGGGATATATCATAACTAATAAATACTTGTAATTAACAGCATTCTTGTTATAATTTCAGTGTTATTAATAGTGACATTTGCAATATTTGTAAATATGTCAATGAATTAAGTATTGTTGTTTCGTTGTCGGGTTCTTTAAAATTATCTGGTGAAAATCATTTACCTTTGACGAGAACATATTACTGTTACGTCTCCGTTTGTTAGTTAATTTTCCGTAACTTCGTTCCGACGAAACTTAAGCGACACAAGTCCTTCTTAATAAAACTGATTTATTCTTTCCGAATATAACTTTACCGATACACTCAACTTCAACAATCGCGTTAAAACAAACGCTAATCAACGAACGT
>NW_013745906.1:0-1037 GCF_000517525.1 Limulus polyphemus
GGATATACTAACCATGGACCTAATCAATCTCAGAGGACAGGAAGCCCCTTCCAGACCCCGCAGCTTAACCCTAATGCAGACATCTTCAGTCCTGCCAGAAGTCACATTCCAGACATGAGTGTCAGTAATAGGGTTGATCTAGTATTAAGGAAACCACGAGATTTCGATGAGAAAGCACCATGGGAAGCATATAGAGCACAATTTGAGCTCCTGGCAAAAATAAATGGATGGACAGAGGAGCAGAGAGCAGTGTACCTGGCAAGGAGCTTGATGGGACAACCACTGGAAATACTTGGACAGTTGTCGGCAGATGACAGGCACAACTATAGAGCACTGGTAGCTGCTCTATAACTCAGGTATGGAACCCAAAATCAGTCTGAAGTCTACAAGGCTAGGTTTAGAACTAGAGTCCGTGCAAAAGGGGAGAGCCTGCAGGGGCTGGCACAGGGTTTGGAAAGTATGGCACACAAGGCCTACCCAACTGCACAACCTGATGTCCTCAAGCTGTTGCTGAGAGATCATTTTGTAGACGCCTTGGATAGTCCACAACTGAAGATACAAGTAAAGCAAGCACACCCATCTACTATACAGGATGCAATGGCCAGAGCTCTTGAATTCGAATCCTATATTAAGTCTAGCAAAGAAGTACCAAGGTTGGTACAGCCATCAGGATTCAAGGTCAGAAAAGGGCAGCTCTCAGAGAAGTTTGAGGGACTTTGCTGGCACTGTAACAAACCTGGGCACAAGAGAGCTCAATGCCAGCAACTTCAACACAGGGAAGATCCCACGGCAGGAAAATCTGCTACCCAGAAAGGTTGTTGGAACTGTGGAGAGCAAGGACATATGAGAAGCCAGTGTAAGAAAAATATGTTCTATGTATATTCTGGGGGAATATCTTCAAATTAAAGTTTCGTTTGATTTCACCTGACGTTTTTAACACCAGTAGAATGAAGAGCGACTATTGTTTCTGACCATCGCTGGACTCATCCTAAGTACCTACCATATTTTTGTTCCTATTTTTATAATTCTGCCGATCC
>NW_013745907.1:0-1794 GCF_000517525.1 Limulus polyphemus
GAGAGACATGCAATTTCAGGATCATTTCACGAGTGTGTTGTTTTGAGTTAAACTCAACAAGAGTATTCAGAGCATAAATATCACTTCTAGCATGTCGACCCCTGCCATCACAGTTTTTAAGGCTAAAGTCACCTGCACGAAATTTGCTGAACCATCGTTGACACTTACGATCGTTCAAAACATTTCCATAGACTTCTTTGATATTCTTTGTAACTACAGAGGCGTTTTTCCCCCTTTCTTCTATTCCAACACCATTACATGCCAAATGTGTGTCTCGTCGTGTTTTATCACTATAAGGGATTAGAGTACACTAAACTTTATAGGCTACACTAACATGACGTTTAGGCGATTCATTTAACTATTATACATGATGTATGTTTCTTGAGGGTGGTGGTTAATGAAAATGTTCTAAAACGCGACATTAATTTCTTGACGACCTAATAGTTTACATCTGAACAGACCGAAAAAGTGTTGAAACAATTGATTTTTCCCATATGTTTAAATAATTTATAAATTGGACAGCATTGCTTTTGTTTTTACAAAATGATTAAATGTTTTAACGAATTTCAAAGATTGGAATTTAAAATTTTGTTATGTGGTATACACCATATTGAGTTAAGTTTATAGTTTAGAGAACACTTGCAGAAGACTGGGTGTTATTCTATGTAATCCAAAACTTTATAACAACGTTTTGTTGTTTTTTGGTATATTCTAATGAGTAATGTAAATAAGTTTGTATAAATACAATACTAGCTTCACTGTAAAAGTAAGTGTATTAAACCTTAGACTATTTGCTAACTTTTTGTTTTAGCGACGACATTAGGTCATAGAGTTAAATGTATTTGCTCATATTTTGCTAACGTTACCACTTTCTGTTACTGTTCTATGCTAGTAGTAGTAGTGAAGGATTACCACCCAAGAGTCTTCTTTGCACGATGGATATTTCTTACCTTTACACCAATAATCCACATGATGAAGGACTACAAACTCTAGAGTCCGTATTAGACCTTTCTAAACAATCAGAATCTCAAACAGTAACTGATCTTGCCAGCCTGATTTTAACTCTCTACAACTTTAAATTCAATAACGAATATTACATTCAGGTTCACAGTACTGCAATGGGTACCAAAATGGCTCCCAATTATGCCAAGATTTTTATGGTTCATATTGAAAATCAGTTTTTACAACTAATCCTTGTTAAACCTCATACATGGAAACGTTACATAGACAACATATTTTTCATTTGGACAGCCGGTCTTAAATCACTTAAATATTATCTCAGATGTAAACTCCTTTCACAAAACAATCAAGTTTACCTGTGATTACTCACCTACTCAGATTAACTTTCTTGACGTCACTGTTTTTCTAAAAGACGGATTTTTACACACTGACTTATACAAAAACCTACAGACAGACCACATTACCTTCACTATAAAAGCTGTCACCCTTCTCATTCTAAACGAAACATTACCTACAGTTAAGCTCTTAGAACAAAGAAAATATGCTCAGGTGAAACAGACTACAGGAAGCACACCAAGGATATCTAAAACAAAACATGTTAAAAAGAAGATATAAAGATACCGAAATCGATAGACAAATTGAAAAGACTAACCACACTCAGCGGAAAAACATCTTAAATCAAAGCAATATTAAACTTTCAAATAGAATTCCTCTTATTATTACCTATCAGTTTAAACTCAGAAACGTTTCACGAATTCTGAAAAAAAAACCCAAAAAAATAACTCAACGATCATCTTAAACAGATATTTTCTGAAGTTCCTGTTGTCTCCTTCA
>NW_013745908.1:0-1722 GCF_000517525.1 Limulus polyphemus
ATAATATACTTAACCTCAAAAACTAGATATGGCAACGTGTACTGTAATGACATGTTACTATAACATACTTAACCTCAATAACTAGATGTAGCAACGTGGACTGTAATGACGTATTAATATAATCTACTTAAACTCAATAACTAGATATTACAACGTGGACTGTAATGACATGTTAATATAATATACTTAAACTCAAAAAGTAGATGTGGTAACGCGGACTGTAATGACGTGTTAATATAATATACTTTACCTCAATAACTAGATGTGGCAACGTGGATTGTAATGACATGTTAACATAATATACTTAAACTCAATAAATAGATATAACAACGTGTATTGTAATGACATGTTGATATGACATAATTAACCTCAATAAGTAGATTTAATAACGTGGACTGTAATGATGTTAAAATAATATATTTAACCTCATTAACTAGATGTTGAAAGCTGAACTCTAATGACATATTAATATAATATACTTAACCTCAAGAACTAGATATTGCAACGTGTACTGTAATGACATGTTACTATAACATACTTAACCTCAATAACTAGATGTTGAAATGTGAACTCTAATGACATATTAATATAATATACTTATCCTCAAAAACTAGATATGGCAACGTGTACTGTAATGACATGTTACTATAACATACTTAACCTCAATAACTAGATGTGGTAACGTGGAAAGTAATGACGTGTTATATGATATATTTAACCTCAAAAACTAGATGTGGCAACGTGGACTGTAATGATAGGTTAATATAATATACTTAACCACAATAACTAGATGTGGCAACGTGGACTGTAATGACGTATTCATATAATCTACTTAAACTCAATAACTAGATATGACAACGTGGACTGTAATGACATGTTAATATAATATACTTAACCTCAATAAGTAGATTTAATAACGTGGACTGTAATGATGTTAATATAATATTCTTAACCTCATTAACTAGATGTGATAACGTGGCCTGCAATGATGTCTTAATATAATATACTTAACCTCAATAACTAAATGTGGTAACGTGGACTGTAATGACGTGTTAATATAATATATTTAACACCAATAACTAGATGTGGTAACGTGGACTGCAATGACGTGTTAATATAATATACTTAACCTCAATAACTAGATGTGGAAATGTGAACTCTAATTACATGTTAATATAATATTCTTAACCTCATTAACTAGATGTGATAACGTGGCCTGTAATGACGTGTTAATATAATGTACTTAACTTCAATAACTAGATGTGACAATGTTGACTAAAAATTACTTGTTACTGTAATATACTTAAACACAATAACAAGATGTGGCAACGTGGACTGTAATGACAAGTTAATATAATACATTTTACCTCAATAACTAGATGTGGTAACGTGGATTGTAATGAAATATTAGTATAATGTACTTAACCTCAATAACTAGGTGTGGTAAAGTGGACTGTAATGACGTGTTAATATAATATATTTAACACCAATAATTAGATGTGGTAACGTGGACTGCAATGACGTGTTAATATAATATACTTAATCTCAATAACTAGATGTGGAAATGTGAACTCTAATTACATGTTAATATAATATTCTTAACCTCATTAACTAGATGTGATAACGCGGCCTGTAATGACGTGTTAATATAATATACTTAACTTCAATAACTAGATGTGACAATGTTGACTGTAATTACTTGTTACTGTAATATACTTAAAC
>NW_013745909.1:0-6028 GCF_000517525.1 Limulus polyphemus
ATGCGTTTTGTTCCTCCCGTTTACGACGATGTTCAGGTTGAAGTATTGGTGCATGTTGTTGCCGTCATGTCGAGAGAGGACCGGAATAACCATGTATATTCATTGGATACCAATGTGGCTTGATTGCAACTCTGGTGTGTATAGGTGATTGGTTGACTCGCAGCTGGTTTTCACCTCCATACCAACCTATGAATAACTACTTGATTATTAGGTTCTTTACATTGTTGGTTCTGCATTATATCAGTGTTTAGCTATCTTATTTGTAGAACTGTATTCAGAGATGGAGTTGGGTTTCTCTGATTGGAGTCAGTCTGAGAGTTCCTTACAATCGTTCCTTTAAAGTGGTGTCAGACTCTTAAGATGCTACAACTCCAGGGGTTATGCCAGTTGATGTATTAACTATTAATTTATTTTATGTGCATGGTCTCAAGCAGAAGTAAACGTCTTTGTGTTATCTACAAGCATATGTGGTTAAAAATTAAAATAGAGAAGTCTGTGACTAGGTACATTCTGATCACTTGAAACTGAACAATTAAATGTATTTTCTGAATATATTTGAATATATTATATTTGTTTTCTATATTATAAATGGTTGAAACTATAATATCTACATATTTCAAATACAATTGTTTTGAACTATAATTAAGTAAAAGAAAGATCATTAAATGTATATCATTCAAAACTGCGAAAGACAGGAACTGATTATGGCTAGCAATAAAGCTGTATTTTATAATTCATACAAAAGTTAGAAGTGGTATTCGATAACTTGTAAAACAACGATTTACAAAAAGGTTAAGATACTTAGAGGAAAGTAAAAGGTCTGATTACTCTACCAAAGACATCACTTATATGTTTAGCTTGAGTGTAAGTTGTTTTATTGTGTCTGTATACATTGCATACAGCTCCCATGAATGTAGGATAAAAATACTAGCATTGCTGTTGTATTGTATTGTTAATTATTTATTGTTTCAGAAGTTACATTTTCTTACAAATTACAATAACGATATTAGGTTTCATGTTGTAGTGAACTGTAAGCACTCAATAAAATATGATATTTTTCTGTAAACTATAACGCCTCAGGTGGTTTCTCCTAAACCTATAATGTCACTACCTGCTTCTTCGTAAACCACGACGTAACAGGATACTTTTCGTATTTCACATAATAAAATCTTAATATAGATAAGTAGCCTGATCTATCATTCGATTCACCGCATAACACTGAATTGTTCCTAAAGACAATTAAAATATGATGTTTTAGATAGGCAACGAAACAGTTTCATTAATACGTATACAGAAATAACATGTGATGCTTCTCTTTACAGAAACACAATGCTACATTGTAGTTTACAGATAAACAACATTTTATGCAGCGGTTTACAGAGAAACAATACGTTAAGTTTCAGGTTTACCGAGAATTAGTACATAGCCTTTTAGGTTTAAGAGAAACATAATTTTACGCAGCTATTCACAGATAAATTATAATCATGGTTTAGAGAGAAAATTCATTATTCGTTATCAATTACCGAGAAATAACTTATTACGTTATGGCTTCCTTATTGATAAGATGTCTCGTTGTGGTTTACAGGGAAACAACATGTTTCGTGATTTATTTATTTTTTAATTTATTCTTGTTATGAATTCCATAACACATGAAAATAATGTTTTATTCATAATTAAACGGAAGAAAATAGAAGAATGTTTGTTTGTTTTAATTTTCGCACACGAGGGCTATCTGCGTTAGCCGTCCCTAACTTAGCAGTGTAAGTCTAGAGGGAATGCAGCTAGTCATCACCACCCACCGCCAACTCTTGGGCTACTCTGTTACTAACGAATAGTGGGATTGACGGTCACATTATAACCCACTATCGCTAAAAGGGCGAGCACGTTTGGCGGGGAGGGGATTCGAATCCGCGACTCACAGACTGGGAGCAGACCAACCTAACCACCTGGCCATGCCGGGCCTGTACAAGAATGAAATGTTTCATAACATATTTTTCTATGTCTGACATTGTATGAGAATTCGCTTTTTAGAACACTTGCGCTTATCTACACAAGCACTATCTGCATCAGCCATTAACAATTTTGAAATTATAAATTAGAGGACAAGCAGCAAGTCAAACACTACAGCACTTGTCCTCTTTTTAGCTGAATAGTGGGATTTAAGCGTTTTTCAGGTTCTTATAGCGCACCCACGGCTGAAAAGGCGAGCTTGTTTGGTGAGATGGGGATTCGAAATCGTGACCCGCAGATTTCCCAAACCACCTGGTCATATCAGGCCTACAGAAACGGAGCGGAGTTTTTATTTCACAGACTGACTACGCCTACTTCTAGACCACGCCTAACCTCGTGATGATGCATAAATGTCCAATCCTTTTAACATTACCTGTATTTGTATTATAGTTCCGAATTACGGATTTATTATTATTTACTTATAGCGCACCCACAAACAGAAAGTGTGATGAGCGCTTTTACAGAAGCGGAGCGGAACCGTCTATTTCACAGTCCGGCTACGATAACCAATGGGCCACGCCTGACCTTGTGATAAATCATAAACTTCCAATCTCATCTACACTACCTGTATTTGTATTACATCTCCAAAATACGGGTTTAGTATATATACTTCTGATATGACTTCTGTTAAACTAGTCTCTTGTAGGCTTATACTGCAAGTTCTGTGTAAAGAAAATAGCCTTTAACGTTTTTTCACAAATATAACCTGATACTTTCTGCCTCAGAAAGTCAACATGTTACGTTAAAAAGCATGCTTTGAAATTTTGCTTTATTATTGAATTTTTTTATCTTCACAATAAATAATGTTAAATATTTTATCAATAAGTAAAAATACTTAATCAAATTAATAACTATTCATCGTTCTCAATTTTTTTATAACGATCGATGTTACAGTTCACATTCAACGTGTTTCTATTTTTCAAATATTTCCAAACGTTGTGACAAAGTAGCCAATGGCGTAGTTAGTGTACTGGCTACATACATTAGTATATACACCTGCATCAGTTATAAACAGGTGTTACAGCTAAGAGTGACATATGGTTAGAATCTTCACAGGTGAATGTGTAGTATACATATAAAACGTCTACACTTCATTTAACCATGTCCCATTTTGGTGCAATAGAATCATACTCTTCAGACAAGACAAACACTAGACGTCGTGATACTTATACAGGAGAACCTTAGTTTTATTTTCTGTACAAATGAGAATGCAAAAATATATAATTTAATACTGACATGATGTGAATGCCTTTTCTATACTTATGACACATATAATAATTTAAAATTGACATCAAAGACATTACGAAAGAGTGTATTGAAAAAAGTATAAAAACCTGTATAAATATGGTTGATCCAAAAACAACTTCAATGTTGTTTTTTTGTTTTAATTTAGCATATTTTGAATTTCATATAATTATATTTTAATCAATTTTTTGAAATGTTAGATATGCATAACCTTAATCGGTTAGCTTTTATACCTTTATACCATTTGACATTTTTTCATCCTTCAGATTCTATGTTTCTTGGGCAAGTAGTGGCCTTGTAGTTAGTTAGTTGGACTACAAGTGAGAGGGTCCAAGGTTTAAGCTACGATTCCATTGAACCTCTTCAACAGATATTATCGTTAATTTGTTATACTTCGTTCCATACATTAATATTAAAGTTTGTAGATAAAACGGGTTAAAAAGAGATTTCTTTGTATTATATATTACTTATGCTAGGTTATTTTTTGTCCACCAATAACTACAGGAAAACAACTGAGGAATGAAAGAAAAACAATGATATACTAATTTTATTTTATATCGTCGCTGCTTTGGTCTAATCAACTGGGTGGCTTAGTCTAACTGTGAGTATTCAATTAATAAATTTTACAAAATATTTAAGAAAACATAATACATTTGATGCTAAAATTTGAATTTCAGATTAACTTTTATTCAAGTTCTCTTCTTATAATAAATACATTACGTCATTCTGTTTTTTACATTGTTAAGAAGCTAGTCAACACAAAAATATCACTTTTGTTAATTTTAAGTATGTATATCTAATAATATTTAATATTTAATATCAGTGTCTAAAATTAAAGATTTGATTCAAATGTAGAAGTATTTTGAAGCTACCTGCTTTATATATTATTTAATTAATAAACCTTTTCAGAAATGTTAACGTTCTTAATACATAGTGTAATTGAAAAATGTATTTTGTTTCACCGTTTAATTTCCTTACCTAAGCTCGTGAACCAAAGAGGTTACACAGTGCCTGACGCCAACTCCTGACAGAGAGTGATAGAGTGCTGTGTTGGGCACTCTGAAAACGTTCCACCAGTGAACAAGGGGTTAAAAAACAGCCAGGATGTTCGCTAACCCTCTGAGAGTTTTAATACGAAAAGCATTTAATTTCGGGCAGAAACTGAATAACTTATTTTCGATAGGTATATTTTAAGTTTTTGAAATGTGCGGACTCAGCTCTACATTCAGAAACTCGGTTATTTAAAATTAACAGCCTATTGTCCGACACCACAATTTCAAGTGTAATAAACCTTAACAAATATCAGCGTGGCCACGCCTAGAGACAGATTCCGATAAAGGTTCCAAAGGTTCTCCACTCTACGAGAGACACTGGTAGCCTAGTTGATAGTTTGAATGCCTATAACGCTCAAAATCGCGTTTCGATAACCATCATGGATAGAATACATTGTGTAATTTTGCGTTTAACAACAAATAAACCTAACCATTGAGCATGGAAATCAGCATGAAAGTCCATTTTCGAATAGAATAGAGGGAGACGTGAGCAGATATGTAGTTGAAGGGAATTTGTATTATTCCAGTTTCTTTTTCTACCTTACCGAAAATAGACATTGATTTCAAGGTGTGGCTTGAAACTTGTGGATTTTTGGAATCTGAACTTTAACTCCCTCACTTTATCAATTTACCAATACCAAGAGACACTTCCAGCTTGATTGCAATTGCAATTTTGGTCTTGGGTATCTCTTTCGTATCCAGGAGCTTCAATTTACGTAGTAAAGCGTTATTTGGTGTATAGTGATTAAGTCTGTTGCTGTCCCAAACCCTCTGCTGTGCGAGTTTTCTAGTTTCTCGGTAGAACAACGAGATTTCTTCATCAACATTTTGTATCTTTCCTCTCTATATCATTTACACAAGGCTATCAGTCACTAACAGTTGGTGCTTTTCTAGTAAAATCTAAGGGCATAAAGCTTTCTACTGATAACGTTAAAAAAGTCTATGTACATAAACACAAATGTTTGTAAAAGCAATGGATATTAAAATCATACGTTTTAAATGTTCCTATATTTAAATCAAAATATATTGTGGTACATAAATTTTGTAGTTACAAACGTTCGTGACTTTCTTAAGATAAAAAATACATGTAGATGGAATCACCATGTAAGTGTGATTTGTTATTTACTAACTCTCCAGTATGTTATGTTTATATATCTAGAATTCTTACATCATTAGAATTTAGAAATTATCTCATTACTGATTGATCTACCACATATATAAATGTTACTACAGTTACATATTAAAGAAGGCCATATAAATATAAGTACACCAATCAGATATGATCTATGGTTTGTTATGTTTGGTTTCAGGAATACATCAATTCTAGCGTTTAATTTTGCCGTAAAAATACAGTAGTAAAATAATAACGTCTTTAAATATTAGAAATATGATTACCAAAGTTAATCGCATTAACAAATCTATTACAAAATTTAATAAGTAGATGTTTCTATTTTTTGTGGATGATCTATGCACGATTTATACGAGAATTACATAATATCATATTATGCTTACTACAACAGATAAAAATTAAATTAATTTCTTAATTTCCAAACTTAACACCGATAATTGAGGGAGAAGCCTTGCGACGTAAATATTTGTAAATATTATTATTACTGTAATGTAATTTCTCAACAAATACCTAAAAACCAAGGGGTACTTCAAAATTCTAAACCTATTTCATTGTTAATTTAGAAAACATGTTACATTTAAATGTATTTTAT
>NW_013745910.1:0-1719 GCF_000517525.1 Limulus polyphemus
TTAGTATAGCAGATGGGATGGTCTAGATGGAACAACACGGTCCTTATTGTTCTTAATTATATATATATATATATATGTATATTGGGGTTTAATGCGTATATAAAATAGTTTTGTTCTTGAAATCCATGTTTTGAACTTTGCTTATGGTCATCTGTCATACATTCATGGTTTATAGACACAAATGGTATGTTATTCTGTTATCCCAGCAACATTGTTTTTCAAATATGAATTTTGTGCTTTATCTATTGTTCAAAATAATTTGTTGCTTTCATAAAATTAAATAACTGGTGTTTCATTACAGTACTCCATAAAAATTATATCTGATTTAATTTGTGTTAGGTATCTTCAAAATTTTCTTTGCTGTCCTGGGTGTTTCTGTACATATATACATAATATATAGCTTTGAAATGGTTGTGGCAACACAGATGACTTTGCATTTCAGGCTAGGTGTGGCCTAGCAGTTAATGTGGGACTGCAAATCATAAGGTCTAAGGTTCTAGTTGTTATATGCTGCTGAACATGCATTATTACACTGTGAGCAACATTAAGTAACAGCTACGTTATATACAAGTGACAGCTGTACACCATTGCAGGCAGCAGGTGCTACACACTGACTGCCCTCTCTCAAGACAGTAATTTAACTATTTTGCTACTGACTTGGTAGAATACATTATCCACATGACCCCAAAGTGACCACCAGTTTCCATACTATTGAGATAGCAAATCCTATTTTTTATGATTATGGTTGTGTTATTCATTCACTTATTATTTCTTTTTATCATTTAGTTTATCTATGAATTTTTAGGTGCATTAAAATGATAACTCACCTTCTACATAATCATTTGTATTTTGAGTAAATATGTGTGTGCATGATGAAACTGACACCAGCTTCCCTAGTGGTGACATACAGATACCATTAATGTAGCAGAAGTTATAATTTCCTATACCAAAAATATATTTCCTTTAGGTAATTACCTCTTCTCAGATAAATAGCTATTCTCATTCAGTGCTGCCCTCTATATACACAAAAATGTTTGCATGCCACAAGCCTTGAGCTCCTACATACTTTACAATCAAATGGTTCAACTACATCTTGTATGTGAATCATCATGCAACAACCCTCCACCAATAGGACTATGGGACACTGCACCATTTCTTTACCAGGTATACTTTTTACCCAGTGTGGAAATAGACATCACAGACATGGGCAGAAAATGGGAGCATATCCAAATGGAAGAGAACAATGGTTGAATAGGAATCTGAACCACAATATATCAGGATCTCAATCTCATAGAATACATCAATGTGGGTAAGAGTAAAAGAATGTGCCCCTAGGTGTAGAGTGGCTAAGGCACAACACACCATAAATCATCGAGGGATAGTGTAAGGGGAATAATTGTATTAATCTGCAAGTTCAACTACCATGACCCACAACACAGGTGGAGAGAACAAGAGTATAATTGAGTGAGGAACAGAGACACTTATAATACATGTGTGAGGACTTATGTTGATAGGTTCAGCTCTGAATCCAAAACCCAGCCACTGGGAACTGATATCCATGTGGGGTAGGATGAGGGATCCCGATCAAAGGGGTGAACTGCAATAAAGACAGCTCACTCTAAAGCTACAATATTCCCTTAGATAAACCTATACAGAGATGGAGCATCAGATTGGAGGACATCTCGTCACCTTCCCCAGCAGAGCATCACTGCGCTACTT
>NW_013745911.1:0-1958 GCF_000517525.1 Limulus polyphemus
TTCTGACCATAAACACGTTATTTGTAAGGGGCAATTCCTACCTCTGTGCTCCGACAATGTTGACTTCAAATGTAAAGCTTGACTCGTTATTTTAAACATCAAACTATCCCGATAACGCCATTGTAAAGGCTAAACTTGCCACATTCATTTTATCACAAGTTGACCGTCTTCACTCTAAGGACAAACCACATAGTGATAGAGTTCCTTTACTCCTTACATACCATCCTTTAACCAGACAGATTAGTAGAATCGTCCAACACAACTTTACCTTACTAACAGGAGACAACATATCTAACGACATTTTTACCACCCCACCCTTAATTTATTTCACACGTGAGAGGAATTCGAAAGACTGTCTAGTACATTCCAAATTACAGGCTGAAGTGTCTTTACTTACACAAACTAACGGAATTCGTCCGTGTGGACGAACTATTCCCTTCACATGCGATTATATCACCAACTTATCGTCTCTCTCCAGATCTACTTTTCACATAAAAGGCCAATTCACCTGTACATCAGAGTGCGATTATATCACCAACTTATCGTCTCTCTCCAGTTCTACTTTTCACATAAAAGGCCAATTCACCTGTACATCAGAGTGCGTTATTCATTATATTAAATGTAAACAACTCTACATTGGGGAAACTATACGCAGATTAGGTGACAGATTCCGTAAACATCTCCGACTTGTACGCAACGGCACTCTCGACCACCCAGTCCCCAAACACTTTAACTCCCCGCATCACAACGGAACTGACGACATGAGTATACTTGTTTTGTTACATGCCCCACAACAAGTATGATCGCGAATGTCTAGAACATAAAATTATATTTAACTAAATTCTCTCGCACCACACGGAATTAATATTGTTACGACAGCGGAAGTCACGTGATCCTGGTAACACGTGATGAGATTCTAGAAGGATCGAGGAAGCTCACGATTGTCCCAGCGTTTAGTATATAACCCCGACAAATGAAGCGAGATAATAATTGCAGATAGCAGATTAAAGAGAGATATAGAAACAGATAATTGAGTCAAGTGAGCGGTAGTGACCGTAAGAAAAGTGCGTGAATCGTTGTGAATTACAGCGTGTGTTTAAGTTAAAGTGACTGTGGAAATTCTGTGTATTGCAAAGTTGTATCGAGAAAGAATAAACTAGTTTTATTTAAGAAGTTCCTCAGGAAGAATCTTTACGGGAAATTATCAAACCATGTATGTTTGTTACTTTTCTGTGTCCTTTGAATTTCTAAAATTCAATTTCTTTTACTTTAATACTTGTTTTCCATTTTAAAACTAGAAATAAACGACCTTATAACACCAAAATGTTGTTTTTATTTAATTGGAATAGTTTTGGTTTTTGTTTCAGTGAACGCTCCTGAAAAAGCTGTAAAGCGAAACGTTGAGCGTTTTAATTAAAAAACAACAACATTTTGGTGTTATAAAATCGTTTATTTCTAGTATTAATATGTCTTCTATACACCAATATAAACTACAGAAATTAGATAATGAGTTTACGAACATTTTTTAACTGTTTATACAAACACTTCAACAATGTTCCTGTAACAATATTTTTATTAAAGTTCTCCACGCGGTAGGTATGTAATTTAGAAACTGTATATTCTAACCCATCAGCGATTTTGTCTAAGCTTTATTTTTCCATGCAACACGGTTTATTCTGCCTGATGAAGGGCTTCTGCCCGAAAAGTTGCAAGTAATAATCTAACTGTTACGTCTCCGTTTGTTAATTAATTTTCCGTAACTTCGTTCCGACGAAACTTTAACGACACAAGTCCTTACTTAATAAAACTGGTTTATTCTTTCCGAATAGAACTTTACGATACACTTAATTTCAATATTCGCGCTAAAACAAACACTATAACGAACGAACGTTAACTTCAACAATACCCTGTGACTGCAGTTCAATTACTCACTACCTACACACACATTACATCATCCC
>NW_013745912.1:0-3475 GCF_000517525.1 Limulus polyphemus
GAGACTGTGTGGATGATGAGCGAAGGAATCTGCGAAAGTTGTCGACAGGATGTTCTTCTGTCTGGGTTCTCCAGGCATTCTTGGAGATGCGTGTCTGGGTTTCGCGGTCTTCGTTTAGAAGAAGTCAGTCGATGTTGAAGAGTGGTTTAGTGGTGGTTGAGTCTGCGTGGATTGATTTTTTATTGTATCCTTCTTTGCAGGTAGAACCTGAATGATATTTTGTATTGGCTGAGGTAGCTTCTCAACTTTTGTGGTCTGTGTGAACGTGTCTTTGGAATATGTTTTTGATTCTGGGTGCTTTTTGCAAGAGTTGCTTGAATGGCAGCGGCGGGTGTTTCTGAGGTTGTCTTAGTTGGTTTGCTGGTGTGTTGGATGCTCTGAAGGTTTGGCTGGAAAAATTGTAGAAGGTTGAAGGCATCGTCTTGGTGTTTCTGCTCTAAAGTGGAAAAAGAATCAGAAAACACCATGAGTAAGAATATGTTCAGCTGTGGAATTGGAAGTTGTTACAATCCTTGTCAGTAGTTTGACGCATTTTGCTTGACGCATTTTGTATATCAGGTAGTAAATGATTTGACTCAAGATAAAACAATAACCTGGATGTGATTATTTTTTCCAGTCATTTTCCTATATAGTTGACTAGACTTATTGGCCTGTAATTTGTTGGATTACTAGGATACACGCCTTTTTTTTTGAGGGGGGGATTATACTAATGATAGCTGATTTCGAAGAGGACGGGAGGTAATCTGCGCGTAAGGATGGGTTAAACGAGGCACAAAGGTGTTTGAGAAAATGCTCTGATGTTTTTTTTAAGATTAAATTTCTTATGCCATCTTCATTTGGGGAAAGAGTTTTTTATTGGAAATTTTAATTTCTGAGAGAGATATAGATCTGCTTATACTCATATCAGTGGGTGTCTCGTTAAGGTTGAGATTTACAGGGATATTGGGTTTTAAAATGTGAATGTTTTAATCATTACGAGTGTTGACTTGCTGGTAATGCCCTTGAGAAAAGTTTGTTGAATTGGGCGTTGTGAAAACAGTTTTTTAGTATACTCTGAACAGGTTGACTTTTTCTTGATCCGTTAGAACGCAGTTGTTATTGTAGTTAATAGTGTGGTGGATTTTGGACGAAGAGTCTTTGCAAGTGGTCTTGAATTTGCGTCTGAATAGGAAATAGTTTTGTATATTATTATCATTTAACTGACAGAATTGTTGCCAGTTCTCACGTTGTTGTTCCTTGACAAGTTTTTATTTCAGTGTTTGTCCTGTTAACGTCAGGCTTAAGGTTTAGGTCTCGTGTTTGTATAAATAGTCGGCGCAAGCGTCTTTTTAGAATTAGTGTATGTATTTGTGGTGTGAGATTCTAATGATTGATGTCTGTTACTCTTTTGTGTGTGGGTTCTGTGTTTTGTAGCGCTTGTGTTATGTATGGCACTTGAAACATCTGCTGCATGCTAATCTATCTCTACACTGTTTCGAGCTGAATAATTAGGCATCGGGAGTATCGCATCTGATTTAAGGTATTCCAATCAGTTTTTGAGTAAATGTAAATTGTGGAAAGTAGAGTCGGGTTGTTATTGCACGGGTTAGTATTTAAATCAAAGCATATGGGATCGTGATCGCTGCCTATGTCTTCGTTGACACGAAAATTATGTGTATATTGTATAAATGTGCCCTTGATTATTGCTAAGTCTAGTATGTCTTGTGATACATTATGAAACGTAATAATAATCTGATTTTAATCAATGACGCTACCCCAACGCACGTCGACTAGAGAATGTAGGATTTTTCCATTTGTGTTAGTTTATCGGCTGTTAAAATCTGTGTGTTCTGAATTAAGATCGCCGATGATTATTGTGTGAGTATTGGTATTTTTTTGTATTTAAGCCACCTTGAATATTTACTTGTAAACATCTGAGCATTTTACCTATTCCTGAGGTCAGGTTTTGTTGACTCGTTGATGATTTCATGGTTGACGATACGGATTATGGGGTCTGCGATGAATTCTGAGATGGTGTCGAGAGAGACATTGTACTGTAGCTGAAGCAACCAGGTTGAACCTTTACCAAGCTCCATCCTGGGAGGATCTTATGTTCAAACATACACTAAAACCATGTACTAACACCAAGTATCAGACTGCACGCGCTAATGACAGGAAGCCACGTGCGCCAACTGTGGAGGACCACACACAGGAGCTACAGGGGTTGCCCGAAATATTAGCAGATTCTGAAGGTAACTGAAACCTCCAGAAGCACCACCAATGCAGCAAGTCCGCTGCCAGTTATTCCTTATTCTTTTTTGGCAATTGAAACATTGTAATAGAGGAGGTTGCATGGCTTTTGCTGATTCAACTGGGTGGTGGACGTACCATAGATTGATACTACTTTTGATCAGCTCGGTTACATCTTTCTCACAGGTGAGTGAAGTCTTACAAGTGGGGTATCCTGACCTATTCTGTCAGAATTGATTCGTTCGGCTTTCGTTGCTGTTTTACCTTGAGAGCTGAGTTCTTAAAGAACTTCTTTAGGCTGGATATAAAGTGGGCCACTTCGGATTATAATGTTGTATGTTTGGGCCGGCAGTCTCTTTCATCCTACGATTACAGTACCGATACCATGTTCGACGAAAATTTCCAGTACCAGTTCCCAATGTTGAAAACAAAAGACTGGTTCTTCTCTATTGTAGTAAAAAAGGCTGGAAACGTCTGATGGTAGTCTTCTTCGACAAGAGAGGCAAAACACTGAATAATGACTGACCTGAAACAATGGTATTAAGTCATCAATAACAATTTTAATGAATAGATGGACTGTAAAGTTAAAGTGTTATAATTAAAAGTCCGATAAAATCAGAATAAATTTATCGGGTTTTATTACAAGTTTTGAAATCATTAAAACTACAGTACTTTAATTTAGTAACTTTTGCAATTGTGTGAGTCAAGTAGGGGTTGATATCATAGGGTGCCGAAAAGAATGCCCTGACCGTGCCCGTGCCGGTGGAAGCTGAAAGGAAAAGGTTAGTATACATTTGGTATAATAGGCCATTTTAAAAAAGGCTTGGCTGGTAGGAAGGCGATGGTAAATTGTTATTGATGAGCTAGTACCAGTGTTTCAGGTCAGTCGTTATTCAGGGTCTTGCCACCCTTGTCACTGCTTTGATCCTTTTCACAACCTCTCCTCCCTGCTGTACCACCCTTGTCACTGCTTTGATCCTTTTCACAACCTCTCCTCCCTGCTGTGCTGTTTCTTACCTTTTCACAGCTTTCACAGATGTATCGGGGCTATTTATTAGTCACGTACACTGTCTGTTAATTCTTTAACCACGTGCTAATAACGGTTGTACCAAATTAAGTTGCCTAAATTTCGGCATAAACATTTTACCAATTCACACAAAGAATGATTCTAAATTTCACAAGCCGAGCGAAGAGGAAAAACAGTTTCTGAGCACCCCTGATTATTTTAGTCTTATTGCTACCTCAG
>NW_013745913.1:0-1722 GCF_000517525.1 Limulus polyphemus
AGCCGACACCAGTGTTCTATAGTTGTGTCTGTCGGCTGCTGTCAACTGTCCAAATATTTTCAGTGGTTGTCCCTTCAAGGTCGTTGCCAGATAAACTGCTCTCTGCTCCTCTCTCCATCCGTTCATCTCTGCCAGTAACTCAAACTGTGCTCTATATGCTTCCCACGGTGCTTTCCCACCGTATTCCTGTGGCTTCCTTCGTACAGGATCACTCCTATTACTGACATTCATATCTGGGATGTGACTTCTAACGGGACTGAATACGTCTACATTAGGGTTTAGCTGCGGGCTCTGTAAGGGGCTTGCCATTGTCTGGGGCTGATTAAGTCGATGGTCAATGTGTCCTCCTTGTGTAAAAGACAAAAAGTTGTCCTTTAACGTATCTAATTCGCTTTTAAATTTACTAATGTTTTCCATTTGTACTTCTTGCTGCTGTTGTAGTCTCTCTTCTTGTTTCTTTTCTTTTTCCTCCAACAACTGCTGTAACTTCTCTTCTTGTTTATTTTATTTCTCTTCTAACAACTGCTGTAACTTCTCTTCTTGTTTATTTTCTTTCTCCTCCAACAACTGCTGTAATTTCTCTTCTTGTTTATTTTGTTGTTCGAGCTGCCACTGTTGCAGGTTTTCTTGCCACTGCTGTAATCTTTCTTCTTGTTTCTTTTCTCGTTTCCTCCAACAACTGGTGTAATCTTTCTTCTTGTTTATTTTCTCGTTCTTCTTGTTTCTTTTCTTATTCCTCCAACAACTGCTGTAATCTATCTTCTTGTTTATTTTCTCGTTCTTCTTGTTTCTTTTCTTTTTCCTCCAACCACTGCTGTAATTTCTCTTCTCGTTCTTCTTGTTTCTTTTGTTGTTCGAGCTGCCACTTTTGCAGGTTTTCTTGCAACTGCTGTTGTCTCTCTTCTTGTTTCTTTTGCTGTTCTTGTATTGCTGCCATCAAATTTGCTAAGCTGTAGTTTGATTTTCCGCCTCTCGTTTCCATCATCTTCTTTTTTCTTTTTTTTTATTTATTCCACTCTCTGACACCAATTTGTTAGTCTCCGTTTGTTAATTGATTTTCTGTAACTTCGTTCCGACAAAACTTTAGCGACACAAGTCCTTACTTAATAAAACTGGTTTATTCTTTCTGAATATAACTTTACCGATACACTTATTTTCAACAGTCGCTCTTTTTCAAACGTTTTAACAACGAACGTTAACTTCAACAATACTTCCTGACTGCAGTTCAATTACTCACTACCTACACACATTGTTGTCACATTGTGAGCGTCTTATATATATACCAGACAAACATATATCTAGTAAATGCTAGGGCATTCACGAAGGAACAAGATAGTTCTAGAAACGTGGCGTGACACTAGTCACGTGACCTTGCTGACGCAACAGTATGGTGAGATTGTTAGATTATATATAACCAAAGGACCCAATATTTCAAAAAGGAAGCCTTAAGTGTTCTTCGCGAATTTGTAAAATCTTGCAAGGCAGACCATTTAGGATAGCATAATCTTTGAAACTATGCCCAAGCTAATTTGGATTTTGGAGCAATGTCTTCATCTGCAAAGTAAAGGCTATGGTTATAATAGAGAACCCTCTGGGCCAGAAATCCACTACAATTAAGCTGGGCATGTCTCTTGGTACACAAACGAATTAATAAACAATTACCCAAAAGTTCATAAGATTTCAGACACGCCACGAAACTGAGAGCTCTTTTCATGAGAAGAA
>NW_013745914.1:0-1722 GCF_000517525.1 Limulus polyphemus
TTATTTTATAATTGATGTTTGTATCCGATGTAGAATTCTGAACAGTTATTACACGTTAGTTTATAAATGATGTTGGTATCCGATGTAGAATTCTGAACAGTTATTACACGTTATTTTATAAATGATGTTTGTATCCGATGTAGAATTCTGAACAGTTATTACACGTTATTTTATAAATGATGTTTGTATCCGATGTAGAATTCTGAACAGTTATTACACGTTATTTTATAAATGATGTTGGTATCCGATGTAGAATTCTGAACAGTTATTACACGTTATTTTATAAATGATGTTGGTATTGTGTGATTCCATGTAATTTTTATTTAGTAGTGATTTTAGCTTAAGGCCTGGTTTTTGAAGTCAACAGGAATTTTATGTTAATGGCAAGCTTCCTCTAACTTTTGGTTATTTTTGAACTGATTTCAGAGATAAATGGTAAACTGTAATGTAATGTTGTTTTCGTTTTTGGTATATTAGTGTGAATTTTCTTCGTCGGTTTAAATTTGAGGTTTTTGTTATTGTGGTCGTGTGAGAATATTTCGACAAATCTCAACCCATGAACAAAATTGACTCTAATAATCCAAACAACAACAACACAATATTACACTGCAGTTTACCATTTGTTCCTGTAATCAGTTCAAAAATAATTGACCTTGAACAAAGCTTGCCATTAAACATGAAATTCTAGTTTACTTCAAATTCACTCAAAAACCTGGCCCTAAACTCAAGTCATTAATAAATAAACATTTCAGAGAATCACACAATTCCTACATGATTTATACAATAACGTGCAATAATAATAAAAAAAAACTCTCCCATGTTTACCAACATTGCAACTCAAAAAATAATAATATATCTATTCTAAACACTGGAATAAAGGAAGCCATCTTAATTGAACAAAACAGCCTTACTGTAAACCAACACCCTGGAGTACCGAGGTACCTTTACTAAGCTGTTAAGCAGTCTCCGGCCATGTGACCTCTTTGTTCCTACTGCTTGTATATATACCTGTGTCTATGTAAACTACTTGTACCTAATGATGACATAATATTGTAATAAAGTTTCTTCACTACCCATTCAAGTCGTATCCAAACTTTATAAATTCTGTTGTGTCAGAAAACCAGTAACAAACAAGAACGAATTGATGGGTTATAGCTTTTTGCTGCACCCTATACTTTGTAATGCTTTAGGTGTCAAGAAGTTAGTTATGAAAAATAATGGTATGATGAATTATAACACCTTTCTGCAATTTATACATTGCAATACTTTAGCTGTAAAAAAATGAAACAGTAGGGAAAAAGAATGTATCTGTGGTACATTTTTATGTGGAACAAAAATTATGAAAAATGCCCCTGATCCACCACAAAGTGCTAGTTTATGGATTCACTGATCTACCACAAAGTGCTAGTTTATGGATTCACTGATCTACCACAAAGTGCTGGTTTATGGATTCACTGATCTACCACAAAGTGCTGGTTTGTGGATTCACTGATCTACCACAAAGTGCTGGTTTATGGATTCCCTGATCCACCACAAAATGCTGGTTTATGGATTCCTTGATCCACCACAAAGTGCTAGTTTATGGATTCCCTGATCCACCACAAAGTGCTGGTTTATGGATTCCCTGATCCACCACAAAGTGTTGGTTTATGGTTTCCCTGTATCCACCTACAAAGTGCTGGTTTATGGATTCCCTGATCCACACAAAGTGCTAGTTATGGA
>NW_013745915.1:0-3495 GCF_000517525.1 Limulus polyphemus
CAACTAGATTTTATCGATATTGATAACGGTATTTTAGTCCTTCCTCCGCAAGATTTTGTTAACATTAATGACGGTCTTTTTAGTCCTTTTTCCACTATGTTTTGTCGACTGTTATAACGGTATTTTAGTCCTCCTTCCAATTGATTTTGTTGACTTTGATAAGGGTGTTTTTAGTCCGTTTTCCACTAGATTTTGTTGACTTTGAAAACAGGTTTTTGGTTTTCTTTCACTAGATTTATTCGACTTTCATAACTGTCTTTTTACGCCTTCTTAGACTAGATTTTTTCTACTTTGATAGCGGTATTTTTAGTCTTTCTTACACTATATTTTAATGACTTTCATAATGATCTTTTTAATCCTTTTTACTCTATAAGTTGTTGGCTTTGATAATGGTCTTTTTTGTCTTTCTTCTCTAAATTTTGTTAACCTTGATAATCTCTGTTTAGTATTTCTTCTACTTCATTTTATCGACTTTCATAACGGTCTTTTTGTCTTTCTTACAATAGATTTTTTCGACTTTCATAACGGTATTTTTAGCCCTTTTTCCAATATTTTCTTGGGTTTTTATTTATTCTTCCAAAAGATTTTGTCGATTTTCATAACTGTTATTTTAAGCCTTCTAAGACTAGATTTTTTCTACTTTGATGACGGTCTTTTCATTCTTTCTTACCCTAGATTTTAATGACTTTCATAACTGTCTTTTTAGTCCTTCTTGTACTAAATTCTGTATTCATTGATAACGGAATTTCTAGTCCTTCCTCCACAATATTTTGTTAACTTTAATGACGATTATTTTAGTCCTTCTTTGACTATATTTTATCGACTTTTATAACGGTCTTCTAGTCGTCCTTATACTAGATTTTGTTGACTTTGAAAACGGGTTTTAGTTTTTTTGCTACTAGATTTTGTCGACTTTCATAACTGTCTTTCTAAGCTTTCTTAGACTAGATTTTTTTTACTTTGATAACGGTCTTTTAGTCTTTCTTACAATAGATTTTAATGATCTTCATAATTTTCTTTTTAGTCCTTCTTGTACTAGATTTTGTTGTCATTGAAAACGAAATATTTATTCCTTCCTCTGCAAGATTTTGTTAACTTTAATGACGGTCTTTTTAGACGTCTTCCACTATATTCTGTCGACTGTTATAACGGTCTTTTAGTCCTAAACTTTAATGACGATTATTTTAGTCCTTCTTTGACTATATTTTATCGACTTTTATAACGGTCTTCTAGTCGTCCTTATATAAGATTTTGTTGACTTTGATAAGGTTCCTTTTAGTCCGTTTTCCTCTAGATTTTGTTGACTTTGAAAATGGGTTTTTAGTTTTTCTTCTACTAGATTTTGTCGACTTTCATAACTGTCTTTCTAAGCTTTCTTAGACTAGATTTTTTTTTACTCTGATAACGGTCTTTTAAGCCTTTCTTACATTATATTTTAATAACTTTTATAATGGTCTTTTTAGTCCTTCTTGTACTAGATTTTGTTGTCATTGATAACGGAGTATTTAGTCCTTCTTCTGCAAGATTTTGTTAACTTTGATAACGGTCCTTTAGTCCGTTTTCCACTAGATTTTTTTGACTTTGAAAACAGGTTTTCAATTTTCGTTTATTAGATTTCGCCTTCATTACTGTCTTTTCAGGCCTTCATAGACTAGATGTTTTCGACAAGATAACGGTCTTTTGAGCCTTTCTTATACTATATTTAAATAACTTTAATCCTTTTTAATCCTTCATAAACTACATTTTCTGACTTTGATAATGGTCTTTTAAGCTTTTCTTATACTGTATTTTAATAACTTTTATAATGGTCTTTTTTAATCTTTCTTAAACTAGATTTTGTCTATATTGATAACGGTATTTTTAGTCTTTCCTCCGCAAGATTTTGTTAAATTTAATAAAGATCTTTTTAGTCCCTCTTCCACTATATTTTGTCGACTGTTATAACGGCTTTTTTTTACTCCTTCCACTAGATTCTGTTGATATTGATAAGGGTCCTTTTAGTTTGTTTTCCACTAGATTTTCTTGACTTTGAAAACGGGTTTTTGATTTTTCTTTTACTAGATTTTGTCGACTTTCATAATTGTCATTTTAGGTCTTCATAGACTATATGTTTTCGACTTTGATAACGGTCATTATTTAAACCTTTCTTACACTATATTTTAATAACTTTTATAAAGGTCTTTTTAATCCTTCTTAGACTAGATTTTGTCTATATTGATAACGGTATATTAGTCCTTCATCCGCGACAAAATCTAGTAGAAGAAAAACTAAAAACCCGTTTAAAAAGTCAACAAAATCTAGTGGAAAACGGAATAAATGGACCTTTATCAAAGTTAACTAAATCTAGTGGAATAAAAACTAAAAGACTATTATAATAGTCGACAAAATATAGAGGAAGAAGGACGAAAATAATCGTCATTAATGTTAACAAAATCATGACTTTCATAACTGTCTTTTTAGTCCTTCTTGTACTAAATTCTGTATTCATTGATAACGGAATTTCTAGTCCTTCCTCCACAAGATTTTGTTTACTTTAATGACGATTATTTTAGTCCTTCTTTGACTATATTTTATCGACTTTTATAACGGTCTTCTAGTCGTTCTTATACTAGATTTTGTTGACTTTGATAAGGTTCCTTTTAGTCCGTTTTTCACTAGATTTTGTTGACTTTGAAAACGGGTTTTTTATTTTTCTTCTACTAGATTTTGTCGACTTTCATAATCTAGTCTAAGAAAGCTTAGAAAGACAGTTTTTTTTTTACTTTGATAACGGTCTTTTAAGCCTTTCTTACATTATATTTTAATAACTTTTATAATGGTCTTTTTAGTCCTTCTTGTACTAGATGTTGTTGTCATTGATAACGGAATATTTAGTCCTTCTTCTGCAAGATTTTGTTAACTTTAATGACGATCTTTTTAGACGTTCTTCCACTATATTTTGTCGACTGTTATAACGGTCTTTTTTTACTCCTTTCACTCGAATCTGTTGACTTTGATAAGGGTCCTTTTAGTATGTTTTCAACTAGATTTTTTTGACTTTGAAAACGGGTTTTTGAATTTTCTTCTACTAGATTTTGTCGTCTTTCATAATTGTCTTTTTAGGTCTTCATGGACTATATGTTTTCGACTTTGATAACGGTCTCTTAAGCTTTTCTTATACTATATTTTAATAACTATTATAAATGGTCTTTTTAATCTTTCTTAAACTAGATTTTGTCAATATTGATAACGGTATTTTTAGTCCTTCCCCCGCAAGATTTTGTTAAATTTAATAAATATCTTTTTAGTCCTTCTTCCACTATATTTTGTCGACTGTTATAACGGTCTTTTAGTTTTTATTCCTCTAGATTTAGTTAACTTTGATAAGGGTCCATTTAGTCCGTTTTCCACTAGATTTTGTTGACTTTTAAAATGGCTTTTAATTTCCTTTTATAAAATTTTGTCGACTTTTGTAACTGTCTTTTTAGGCCTTCATAGATTAGATTGTTTCGACTT
>NW_013745916.1:0-2378 GCF_000517525.1 Limulus polyphemus
ATGTGCACGAGGAAGGTCGCGCTTCTGCCATTCGACCGAGTACATGAAGCAGCATACTGCACCATAAATCTGGCCTTTGGTGAGAACAGCCATGAGACACTTTAGCTTGAGTTGAAAAACACGTGACATAACGTCATGGTGGTACTCAGCAGACTGCCATTCTCCAATTACAGTTGTGATTTCTAGCCACTTGGGGTTTGTTGTAATTGTGATGAAGAGGTCAGGTCGGCCGAACTTCCGGACATAGCAGAAAGCATCCTGGGTGTGTGAATGCATGTATCTAGGTCCCCCAGTAAAGGTGGAAGGTAAAATAATCTTCTGTCCCAGTTGCGCTACACTGTCTTCTCATCTTAGAGCGTCTTGAAGGTGTACATAATTCTCCACCCTCAGTTCCTTTTGATGTGTCTGGAAGTACAGCAGACTTTCACTCTCCACCTTCGCATACATATCCACCAGAAATTGGTTCAAAAGCTGTTTGAACTGATGGATATGGTTGGCGTCGCCCTCTCTGACTATAATCCGGTACGCATAAAACTCTCGGGAGCTGGTCTTTTTATTGGTTGGCTGGGCAGTGGTCGGGTTTACGTGGTTTAAGTTAAAATGATATCCATCCTCGCCTCTACAGAACACGAGGGGGTACTGAAGGGCATCATATGAAGGGTGACCCTCGTAGATCCGCTTCAAACCATCTTCCCTGGAATTTAAAACGATGTCTCGCCAGTCACTGGGTTCTCCAACCATCAACACCGCAACTTTGTTAACCATGGGTTCATTGTATCTACCCGGGTGTTCTCCTGCAGAACGCCTATTAGCCCTGATAACAGTTTGAAAGTCAAGCAACTCTGGAGGCAAGGTCTCCATGGTGGTTTTGAAGCTCTGTATGTAGGCGTTATTGTCTTGAAGCATGGTCTGCAGAGTGGCTACCATGTTGGCGTCCAGGTTTTGAAATAAGTTCAACCTCCTCACAAGCTGAGCCTGACTATCACCAACAAAGTATATTTGAAGGAAAGATGCAGGTTGTCCAGGGGGTTGGCAAAAGAGAGCCGATCAGATGGTACACTTGGCCTTGAACCTTAAACGTGGGCATATATAATCCTTCACGGATCTCATTGCCTCCAAACGAAGTCATTTGAAAGGCACTGTTGTATGCTCTGATATTCTGTAGGAAACTGCAAGACTGAGGTGAGTCATCTGACACCCACAACCGAAGAGGTTCTGGTGCCTCCACAATGGGGGAAGAGCTACTTTGCCAGAAGCACAGCAAATGCCAGATGGTTCTTTTGCCCATGTGAGAGCATGACTGTGCCTACACACCTTGTCTAAGGCTCCGATGTTGGCAGCTTCGGCATAGTTTATTAGGGGATCATACTGAAACCCACTGTTGTTTTTGTTAAGCCATTGTATCATGTTTCTTTGTACATGCCGTGTCCTCTCTCCTGCGATTCTGTCGCGTCTCTCTTGGTCGGTCTCGAGTTGCCTGGTACATGGTGTCTTTGGGTGTCAGCAGCCATGTGGGAATTTCTCTCATCCTGACCTTGGCGAGCTCTATAGACCTCCACTCGCACTACCTCCCCTCCCAAGCTCAGATTGTGTTGTTGAACAATGGGATGGTACCTTTCGTTGTCAATCACGTGGCGAGCTTCCCTCTCCTCTATTGTTTCATTTTCCCTTCTTTGACTGTGCTGAACTCTATCTTCTTCCTGCCGAGCTTCCCTCTTCTCTACTGTTTCATTTTCCCTTCTTTGACTGTGCTGAACTCTATCTTCTTCCTGCCGAGCTTCCCTCTCCTCTACTGTTTCATTTTCCCTTCTTTGACTGTGCCGAACTCTATCTTCTTCCTGCCGAGCTTCCCTCTCCTCTACTGTTTCATTTTCTCTTCTTTGACTGTGCCGAACTCTATCTTCTTCCTGCTGAGCTTCCCTCTCCTCTACTGTTTCATTTTCCCTTCTTGGACTGTGCCACTCTCTGTCACGGGCCAAACGTTTTTCTCTTTCGACTTCAGACTGCTGGGCTTTGAAGCGGACCACACGCTCCCGACTGGTGGAAGGTTGTTCCTGACCAACAAAGTATGTTTCTAATGAAGTGGAGCTGGTGGATGCCTCATTTCCTCAGGTATTGCTTGAGGGGCCCGGCCTCACACCCTCAACCGATTCAGAGCCTTCATAATCTTTTGCAGACCTACAAACCTTCATTCTTTTAGCATCCTTAGACACTCTGCATAAGCTACTTTTTTTTTACGGGGCATGTTGATGTCAGGGTATTTATTACGTTACAACACTTACTCCTACTTGAGAAAGACTACAAAAAATAAACCATGTAACTGAATTTTTAAACTCCAACGATAGTGTTCATAAAAAAGAAAAAAATATAAGAAAGAA
>NW_013745917.1:0-3333 GCF_000517525.1 Limulus polyphemus
TACTTAAGGTGCCTACTGTTCGCTTGACTCAATTATCTCTATCTTCAATCTATCTGCATATCTATTTTCATCCCGCTGGTTTTTCTAGCCAGGCTTATATACTAAAAAAGAGGGCGTCTAGCAAACACTTGGACATTCGCGGGGTTCCTCGATAATTCATGATCCTTCGAGAAACTCCAGCGCGCATGCTCCCAGAGTCGCGTGACTTCCGCTGTCGTAACAGTACGATTTTGTAAATAATATGACTTGTGTTTTATATGATTTTGTAAATAATATGACTTGTGTTTTGTGCACATTTATTTGAATTCTCCACTTATTGTAGTACAATTCTATTTCTGTAACAGTTATGGTTATATATTGTATGTTGATGTTGTTGGGTTTGGGGCACTCTTCCAGATTGGAACACCATCTGCCAACTGTGAGCAAAAAGTGTGTTTTGGGTCTTTGAGAGACTTGTCGCTGACATACATGATAAACAGTGTAGGGCTAATTACTCCTCCTTGAGGGACACCCCCCCCCCGGAGTACAGCACTTTGAATAGGAGCTTTTAACATTTACTATGATGCTCCTATCTTCCAGTTTTCGAGATACGCACACGGAAACACAGACAGACACACATACACTTGAACCCGATTACAATAGCCTCTCCCCCCTCTGTGGTCGTGGGTAATTAGAATCGCGTGAACGTAAAAACCAGAAAGTATAGAACGAATATAGTATAGGTCTGATGTTTTAGTCTCTGAATTGTTGTTTCTGTACAAAGTTTGATCTGTTTATTATTCTGGCTCATATTACCACACATTATCAGTAATTTTGTGTAAAAGGAACATGGTCAAGATTGTGTTGAACGGTACTTTTAATTTAAGATCGTTCAAAGTGTCTTTCCCCACCGCTAGATGCCGCGCTATGTTCTAAGGATTGTGAAGAGTATTGCTGTAATTATTAGCTGTATGTTCTACGTTATTGTTTTTAACTGACAGTTGAAATAACCATTTGGTAACTTCTTTACTTACAACAATAAAGTAACCATGACTGTTTTACTTTGTTTAATTCTTTCCATAAGTTTAGTCATAAAACGCTTATGAATTTATGTACATAAATATAATGAATGAGAATCCGGTAAAAATATGCCAGATATTACGTAATCAATAATGACAGATTATGTAAGACTTTTTGAGCCAGGTATGGCCTAGTAGTTAGTGTGCAGGATTGATGATTTGAGAGTCCAGTGTCCGCGTCCCATTGTCTCAAAAATACGAAATCGGGTTTCGAACTTTGTGGCTATAGGTACGTTACAAGATCGATTGTTAAACTCCATTATTGGATCAGAATAGTTCGTGGTTGGTGCTGTTGGCTATCTGCCTTCCATCTAGTCTGTCAGTTGATAACTAGGAATGGCTATCGGTTGGTGTTGCTTAGTCCGAATATCCAAAAAAAAGAATACAACACTTTTACCATGTCTAAGTTGTTCATTCAAACTTACACAATGGACTATCTATGCTCGCCCAGCGAGGGTATCGAACCCCTCTCTATACTAAATTTAGTCCTCTCTGTAACTTCAGCACTGAAATGCTTATGTAGAGTACTGGATCAGAGACTGCATACAAGAAGTAGAAACAGCAAAGAAGGAAGTAACAGTAAAGAAGGAAGAGCAAAGAAGGAACAGTAAAGACGGAACAGCAAAAAAGGTACAAGCAAGAAGGAAGGAACAGTAAAGAAAGAACAGAAAAAAGGAACAGCAGAGAAGGAACAGAAAGACGGAACAGTAAAGAAGGAACAATAAAGAAGGAACACCAAAGAATGAACAGAAAAAAGGAACAGCAGAGAAAGAATAGCAAAGAAGGAACAGCAGAGAAGGAACAGTAAAGACGGAACAGCAAAGAAGGTATAAGCAAGAAGGAAGGAACAGTAAAGAAAGAACAGAAAAAAGGAACAGCAGAGAAGGAACAGTAAAGAAGGAACAATAAAGAAGGAACACCAAAGAATGAACAGAAAAAAGGAACAGTAGAGAAGGAACGGTAAAGAAGGAATAGTAAAGAAAGAACACTATAGAAAGAACAACAACCCATCATGTAGCTTTGTGCTGAAAACAATAATAACAAATAAACGACACCCCTGAAGAAAGGACGAGTTTGATAATAAATCTATAAATTATAATACTCTAATTAAAGTAACCAAGTTCAATGTGATCAAAATATAACGAACTTATTAAACACAATTATCCCAGCTTTAACTGTCTACTACACACATAATCACTCTAGAGAGCGGTCAGGTGTGTGTGATAAATATATTTCAAAGCTAAGACCTAGCGTGTATATATATAAGCTGTAATAAGATACTAGCAAAAGCACAATAATAACAACAGTTAAACAAAAAAAGTGGATTTTTTGTGTTTTTAGCTCAAACAAATACAATACTCTGTCCACCTCGGGAATCGAACCCCGGATTTAAGTTTGGTCAATCCGGCAACTTACCAGTGACTCACCTGGGGCCGTGGGTACATAAAGAAGTCATAACAATGGTAAATATGACAATCACAGTAATTAGCAAAGTATAATGTAAAGAAACTAGTGACGTAATGCTAGTCTATATAATGAGGTAATGACTTAAAATAAGACCCAAAACTCGAGCGCTTTCGAATAGTTGACTATTCTTCTTCAGGAGAACAAATGGTTCTCGAGTTTTGGGTCTTATTTTAAGTTTATTACATTTTATATGTGATCATTTGTGCTAACTATTTTATCAAAATTAATGAACTAATAACGTAATGCTAACCTATATAATGAACTAATATCGTAATGCTAGCCTATATAATGAACTAATAACGTAATGCTAACCTATATAATGAACTAATAAAGTAATGCTAACCTATATAATGAACTAATATCGTAATGCTAGATTAGTTCATTATATAGGTTAGCATTACTTTATTAGTTCATTATATAGGTTAGCATTACTTTATTAGTTCATTATATAGGTTAGCATTACTTTATTAGTTCATTATATAGGAAACGTAATGCTAGCCTATATAATGAACTGTTACATGAATTGCATTAATTCTGATGTAGGCTTAAGCTAACGGGAGGTAAAACTAACCGTGGTCGCCATAAAATAATTAGTTCAGAAACTAACCCATGATAGTTTTGGAAGGTATTTTATAAAACTGTTAATCCCATAACCGATTGGTGTAGGAAAAAAAAACTTCGTTTCTGAAAAATGAGTTTAAAAACTAGGTCTACAAACTTTTTTAACTTTCAACAAATTCCGTTCCATCTAATGAGGCGTGAGTATTAAACATTGTAACAAAAATCATATAACATCAAAATTAAAAGT
>NW_013745918.1:0-1719 GCF_000517525.1 Limulus polyphemus
TTTATTATTTCTCTTTCCGTGTATAGTTCAAGGATTGGATAATTTGAAATATTTTAAGACGAGTTTGTTTTTGTTTGTAGTTAAGCACAAAGTTATACAATGGGCTATCTGTGCTCTGCCCACCACGGGTAACGAAACTCGGCTTCTAACGTTGTAAGTCTGCAGACATTGTAGGACGACAAAATGTATAATGTAATATATTACTCAGTGGATTCAATGTTTTTGATTGACCCCAATCTGTCGTTTTGCTATTTTTGATTCTGATTGAAATTCTACTTGAACTTTACGAAGATACGATAATGGTATATGTTTGATAACTTGCATGACTTGTAATAAAGCGACTGTGGGGGTCAGAGGTAAGCTGACTGACTTACAACACTTATATCTTGGGGTATGTTTACCATAGTAGACAGAAAGCCGATAGCCTATTCTATAGTTTGCGTTACAAAAAGTATGAATATATTTTAAAATTGAATATAAAATATATTTCCATTATACTTTACTAAGAAAATGCATTTTTGATGCATTATATAGAAATATAAAATAATCCAATATGTTAGCATCTGATTACGTATTATATAGCTCCCCTTCTCCTGTGGCACAGCGGTATGTCTGTGGACTTATACTGCTAGAATCCGGGTTTCGATACCCGTGGTGAGCAGAACACGGATAGCCCATTGTGTAGCTTTGTGCTTAATTACAAACAAACAAATCATCCCTACGTTTTTACCCTATATATGCTAGTTTTCTGGAAGGTTGTTTGTTAATAATTTGATAAATTTCGCGCAAAACTACTCGAGGGCTATTTGCTCTATCTGTCCCTATTTTTGGAGTAATAGACTTGAGTGAAGGTAGCTACTCAACACCACCCACCGTCAACTCTTGGGCTACTTTTTATTAACCCTTCATTATAACGCCCCATGGCTGAAAGGGCGATCGTGTTGAGTGAAGGGATTCGAACCTGCAACCTGCATATTATGAGTTGATTGCTCTAACCATCAGGCCAAGATGTGCCCAAGTTCCCTGTTAGCCTAACAATCAACCATGTTATGCAGCGTTCATTAAAAGAACAAACAGTAATATAACATAATTTGTTAATTATTTGTTGATTAATGAAATTACATCTTCAGAGCTGCTAAGTTATACACTTGTATCACGAAATGTTATGAATAAATGCGTTTTTTATATATATATATAGCTAGCATTTTACCTATGGCATTTTGCAATAAAGTTAGAAAAAAATTATTTTTACCTTCCACATAATGATAAAAAACCTTTTATTTCAACCAACGTTTCGCCTTTGCTGCTTCATCAGGACTAGTAGCAAAACAATTTTTTGAACCGCTAACCTTGATGAAACTGCAATGGAGAAACGTTGGCTCAAGTAAAACGTAACTAAGTCAAAGATAGCGAATTTATATTGTTCACACAATTCTAGACTGTGTAAAAAAATTCCAATGTTGGTCAATTAATAAACGAAGAACCATAGAATGGAGTCTCTTAATCTACATAATTTAGTGTTTAAATTACATTTCTTATGTACTGAGTTGAAGGTCGCGATAAATAAAAGTAATTGTTAGTTAATAAATCATGTTTTATAGTATCTTGGTCGAATTTAATCAACTTAATGTACATGTTAAGCCAGTGTTAATGGTTGGAGACGGCTTGAATGGGCAACGAAGAAAAAATTTAATATAAGTTTAACATAACAGCAAATGT
>NW_013745919.1:0-1720 GCF_000517525.1 Limulus polyphemus
GCATGTTATTTTGTAAATGACGTTGGTATTGTGTGATTCTAAATAATTTTTGTTTAGTAACAATTTTAATTTAGGGCCGGGTTTTTGTGAGAATTTGACGTTGACAGGGATATTGTGTTTACTGGCTAGTTTAGTCCAAGTGTGGATAATTCTTGAGCTGGTTTCAAGGACAAAAGGTAAACTGCAGTGTAATGTACTGTTGTTGGGTTTCTTAGTGTCAATTTTGTTCGTGAGTTGAGTTTTATTGTGGGAAATGTTGGAGAGCTTTTTAACTATATCTGGTGGGAATTTATTGGTGTGAATAAAGGAATGCTTTAAGTGGTTAATTTCTTCATTTATGTAGTCCGTTGAAAAGAGTCTTGTGGCTGTGTTTATGAGGTTTTTAAGTGTATTGATTTTTTGTGTGACGAACATATAAAAGCAGAAACAGGTCATTATTGAGTGCTGGCTGACAAGAAAGCATCAGTTAAACAGAAAAGAAGTTTACTAATACAGTCACCAGACTTATAGATACATTACTGTTTGCATATAATTTCAACTGTCAAACAAGTTACAACGAGAACGTTCTCTAAAAGAAATTGTGGAATAATTCTTAAGAACATCAATTTTTATGAATTTCTCAAAACTTTGTAATGACTTGTTAACATATGTTAACTAATCAATAAACCTGTTTGAAAAGGAAAGTTGCACTCGGTGACTGGAAAGTAAAAAGACAAAATAAGATTGGAGTTAACGTATGTATCAATATGTTTGAAGGTCGTTTAGGTAATTCCTGTTTCAAATTGTTTGTGTCTACATGCGATTTGGGTTGTTCATGCACTGTAATCACTGCCTAAGCTGTATGTAAGGTAATTAACTACTGTAACAGGTTAATACTTGCATGTGAAAGATTTACACACAAGAAACAATGTTTATTTGCAAACATGAATAGTGGATTGATTGTTGACCAAGGCCAATGCTCAAATGTTCAGTTTGGCTTTCTAATATTCTACTGTAAACCAAGTTTTAGATCGAGGTCGCTATAACTTACTTGAAAACCATATTCTACGAAATGCAAGACATATTTCAATATATAACTGCTTAAGATTTGACATTGTTTATTTTTTCCTATGGTTCATGTGAAGAGTTGACTTATATTTTTTTTTACTTGCAAAGTAGACCCTGAACCGGATTGAAAATCATTATGAGATTCAATCTTGAAAAACATAGGAAATTTTATATTGATTGAATGAGTATATTAATTTATTGGTCCTCCAAAGGGAATTTCTCGAAGGCTGTTGAAGTCGTTAGCTCCTACAGATATGAAAATAAATGATCTCTCAACAGTAGTTCGAGAATTGAAAATATATCAACCAAAGGTCATCTGAACAACCATTTACTTTATAAAAATAAAGTGGAGCATTGTTCTGGGTAAGGGTCAATTGATTCCCTTATCATCAATGTACATTATATGATAAATAGGAATATCTCATTTATTTTACTCCTCTGACTGTTAATGTTTGTTTTTTCCTTCATCAACAAATTTCTTTACAAAACAAACAAATGATAATAGCTGAGGGAGAAGTTTTCGACCAGTAAATTTTATAAACAGGAGCTTCCAGCTGCAGACAAGTTATTTACAGATCATATTAATTTGTCCTCTGACCAAGCCACATTCAAGTATTCCTACTTCTACCTCTCGTTTCAATATATTTAGTCATTTCACTACTACTCTATTTTA
>NW_013745920.1:0-517 GCF_000517525.1 Limulus polyphemus
CTTTATATAATAATTTTACCAGTATAGAGTATACCTTTATATAATAATTTTACCAATATAGAGTGTACCTTTATATAATAATTTTACCATTATAGAGTATACCTTTATATAATAATTTTACCATTATAGAGTATGCCTTTATATAATAATTTTACCAGTATAGAGTATACCTTTATATAATAATTTTACCAATATAGAGTGTACCTTTATATACTAATTTTACCAGTACAGAGTATACCTTTATATAATAATTTTACCATTATAGAGTATACCTTTATATAATAATTTTACCATTATAGAATGTACCTTTATATTATAATTTTACCATTATAGAGTGTACCTTTATATAATAATTTTACCAGTATAGAGTATACCTTTATATAATTATTTTACTAGTATAGAGTGTACCTTAAAATAATAATTTTACCATTATAGAATGTACCTTTATATTATAATTTTACCATTATAGAGTATACCTTTATATAATAATTTTACCATTATAGAGTGTACCTTTATA
>NW_013745921.1:0-1717 GCF_000517525.1 Limulus polyphemus
ACCATAGTAATATATCAAGTGTCATTAAACAATAGTGCTATAGAATTCAATATACAGAATGGAAATAACTAAAAAACAAAATTACTTTTCCAGCAATAGTGTATACTTAATGAAAAAAATTGATTGTGAAGAGAATTTCTGGAAATTTCTCAGTAAATACTAAAATGAAAGATAGACTTTCAAAAATATATATATGAATTTGATGTTAAATAGGGGGCCAGAAAATAAAAGAAAGGAAATAAAGTTATTGTACTCCTGTAACTGTGAGAAAAGGGTTAATGGTTAGAAAGGATGGTTATAGGCCTTCAGTACGCCACTGATAAGCACCCGTGCACCGAACCAATGATTGTGAAAGTGAAAGAATAGCACAGAAAACCATTAGTCAAATTCTTAAACTGAACACTTTGTTTACTGATTTATTTTGTTCACAATTTCAGTTCACTACTCAGAAGACCAGTCCTCCCCCACATGGGGGTCAACAGTGTCACACTTACATGAATACTTTAATACCCACTTTAAAATATCCCTATGTTGTTGTTTTTTTCCTTCTTATTTGAACATGCTAACAAATTATACGTGTCAAATAAATGTTCTATAATGAGTTCTGTGGTGCTTTCTCTCGAACAAATTTTACCGAACTGTGGCTTATATCAGTGAACTGTCGCTCTCTTCACAGAATTATCGTTCTCTTCAAAAAATATCTCTTGATTTACAGAACTATGGTCTTATTCAAAGAACTTTGCTTCCCTCTATTGGATTCTATTTAAAGATAAAACCTTTCTCTCTCTGCCCGAAAAGTATAATAAAGCTGATTGCAGCGCTCCAAGCGGCAGGTTTGATAGAAAGCAGTTGTGCTGTTGCTGCTCTGGTAGGTTGCGGTGTAGAGAGCCTCTTCAATTATATGTCTATTAAACATGATAATTATTGATTGCAATAAGCTTTCCTTGTTTTAAGTCACGAACATTACTTTGTTTCTTTCCAATATTTGCCAAAACAACCTAATTTTCCCGTGCATTTTACTTTTCCAGTAATTCACTAAATCGACGAAAATTGTCTAGAGACAGCACAATAATTCAATTTGAACATTGTAAAATATGCGTTATCAACAGATACGAGGAATAACTCCGTTTAACTTCTAGTAGTCTTCCTTGCTTTTGTATACTCAGACAGTGTCCTAGCATCATTGGTGTTACATTCCCGTGAGAAGTGTAAAATATCTGCTAAATGTAGAGCAGATAAATGTTTCAAACATGTTGTTTCTCTCTGCGTGCGGCCCGGCATGGCCAGGTAGTTAGGGCGCTCAACTCGCAATCTGGGGGTCACGGGTTCGAATCTCCGTCACACCAAACAAGCTTGCCCTTTCAGCCGTGGGGACGTTATAATGTGGCGGTCAATCCCACTATTCGTTGGTAAAAGAGTAGCCCAAAAGTTGGCGGTGGGTGGTGATGACTAGCTGCCTTCCCTCGAGTCTTACACTGATAAATTAGGGACGGCTAGCGCAGATAGCCCTCGTGTAGCTTTGCGCGAAATTCATAACTAACCACCTCTCTGCGTGAAAGTGGAGTTTCTTCAAGGCTTAAAAACAACTGTTTTTTCTTATTTTGAAATCTGTCTTGGAAAGATTCTGAAGTTAATGCATTTATAAAGGGGGAACTTACACGGTAATTACCAGATTTGTATCATATTTAATGATTTACTGCGCATTTAATCCTGTGTA
>NW_013745922.1:0-1715 GCF_000517525.1 Limulus polyphemus
AAGAATAAACCAGTTTTATTAAGTAAAGTACTTGTGTCGCTAAAGTTTTTTGGAACGAAGTTACGGAAAGTTAATTAACAAACGGAGACGTAACAATATATAAATGTAATTTTATGAGATTTAAGTTATTTAGACTAAACAATTGTGTTTTCATGTTATAATCTGTAGTCATTCTAGAATGACATAATTTATAATTATTTCCTAATGTTTTATGGTGGATACAAGGTCAATCAAATTTACAGACCCCATAGAGTTAGGGTAGAGAAAATAATAGAAAAAATATAAAGTTTTACTGAAAACAAACATTTAAAAAGTGTTTAGAAAGTTTTAGAGATTACACAAATAATATTTGAGATTTTGGGGAGAAACTATAGTTTCTTAATTATAACCCCTTGATGTGGATTCCTGTATGATGTGAGGGGACCTCCCAGGGAAGGTTCTGTATTTTCAGTTACTTCCTTAGGATCTAAACATCCACTCACGTGTTTGCCATGCATAGCGACCTGTGAAGAGGAGGAGAGGATCTGGTGGTTGAGTGGTGTCTGGGACACTGCAAAACAACACTTTGGCCTTGAATTTCTGTAGATGGGTGGCCCTCTCAAAGTAAATCATCCAGTCCCATTGGGCTAGGGTCAACTGAGTACCAGTATTGGGCATTCTTAGTAGGTGTTGCTGGCATTGTGACTAATGCTGGTGTTTGGGTATAGTGCTCACGAAACCCTGGCGTTGCTTCAGTGTCCTTGTTTGACATTGTAGGGGATCCTCATAGGACTCCATGGTGGGTGGGGTTAGTGAGCACTAAATCTTTCTCTTTTATTATGCATCCCCCAAATCTAAATAAAACAAATTTTAAAAACTCTGCTTATTGGGAAACGTCCATGGACCTGAAGACTGAACAGCAGTCTACATCACAAAGTACACTTGTACCTTACTTCCTGATCCTGCATTCCCCGTCTGACAAATCTTTCACGTAAATGTCTCCCTTTTTTATACAGAAGGGATTAGAGGGGCTTGCTGGGTCTCCAAAGTCAGTTAAAAAGCTCCGTTCTGGAGACATCTTGGTTGAAACCTCCACAGCAAAGCACTGTGAACTCCTTTGAATTCAAAGGCCATTGTGGATATACCCATTCAGGTTACTTCCCACGCTTCTTTGAATTCTTCACGAGGAGTTATCTTTGAGAGGATCTTGCAGACCATCCCCGAGTCGGAGATTCTTGCTGGTTTCTCCAGCCAAGGAGTTTCAGCAGTTCGTTGAATCACCACTCGTCAAGATGGTATTATGGTGCCATACTCTGTTCTGAGTTTGATGTTTTCATCACCACTGTTGAGGCAGGTTATTTGAATTGTAAAGTATGGTCATATATTCCTAACCCTCTCCGATGTTTCCAGTGCCAGTGGTTCGGTCGTCCAAAGACATCTTGTCATGGTTTTGTGAAGTGTGCTAGTTGTGGTGGCAAGGACCACGATGCTTACTGGTGCAAACTGGACCCTCACTGTGTTAATTGTAGTGGTTCCCACCCCTCTTACTTTAAGTCTTGCCACAAGTGGGTGGAGGAGAAGTAGGTACACCATTTCACAATTAACAGTTAACAATATTTCTTATTCTGAGGCTCGGTAGCTATTGTTTCCTACTCCCTCTTGGACATATGCCACTGCACTATGCTTCACTGCTATGGTGGGGTGCAGACAGACCTTTCATTGCCTCCATCTGAGTA
>NW_013745923.1:0-2972 GCF_000517525.1 Limulus polyphemus
ATTAATTTCACATTATTTGTTCATCATCAAATTTTCGTCATAGCACGTGCAATTTTACGTATACACATGAACAGATATATATCTAAGAAAGATGCACCATGAGCAGAAAAGAGCCCCCCAGTGCCACGGCGGTATGACTGCGGACTAACAACGCTAGAAACCGGGTTTCGATACCCGTGGTGGGCAGAGCACAGATAGCCCTTTGTGTAGCTTTGTGCTTAACTACAAACAAGCAGAAAAGAACCCCTGACGACGCAACAGATAAGCATGGGTGAATTAGGATGGGGCTATAGCCCCAGGCCAGGGCTCTAAAAAGGCCCGTTATGAGGTTTAGTTTTTTTTACCTCAGTCTTCAGTCGCAATCATAATAGGCCCGGTAGAAAAATTTGTCCCCAGGCCCGTCCACCCCTGCAGATAAATAATAATAAAACAGCCTTTTTTTTTTTTTCTTGTTACGTAATTACATGCTACAGATTGGAAGAATAGTATTTACAGTGGAACTTGTCTTTCATTTAGAAGTTTTGTGCGGCTGAATATACCGACTGTGGTGAAAATGGTTTCCGTTATGGTTTTCTGATTCGCCGTCCTTGCTGTAAAGGTCTTTTCTGTGAACAGCTTGGCACTCGACGGTTGTGTATGAAACGGTGAGTGGTTCAGTAAATGTAATTTCGTCCAATCGAAACCCACACTAGGTTTTTTTCTGAAATATTTCATGTTAAATATTCGAAAATAAACTTTAAATTTTGATATATTTCCCACACGCAGAAAACAGTGACTTCTGAGAAGCCTGTATATAATTATCAGAAAAATATTACAGTGTTCCATACCCTACATATTTATATATATCTGGTTTGTTTGTTTGTTTCTTAAATAAAAAATACACTTTCGTGTTTCATGTCGTAATTATTAAGAAATATATATCACACAATAAAAAAGACAATAATTTAATAAAGAATTTTAGTCCTACTCACACCAGCCTCCAGGTTCAGCGGTAAGACTTTATAACGTTAAAATTCGTGTTTAGATACCCGTGGTTGTTACAGCACAAATAGTCCATTGTGTTGCTCTGCGCTTAACAACAAGCTCTTTGGATTTTCTGATCCCAGCCATGGCATTGGATTTACGGATCCCAGCCACTAGGTGTTTCTGTTAACAGGGCGTTCATTGAGATATACTTTGCCGAACACTGTCGTCTTGCTTCTTCTCGTCAACGTCGTCACCAGCCTTGGTCTTCTCTCTGCCTCACGATCCACCGGACATCTGCCAAGTCTTTCTGCCAGTAAATACCAACTATCTATAAAATGACTTTTAACCCCACGACCTTATCAAATTTCTACCTATACGCGAGCGGGGCAAAGGGGGATAATAATAATACCCCTGAACACCCCAGTTTAGGAAAGTGTAAGATCTTTCCTTTAAAAACTAAATACCTGCCACGATTTTTTATTCTATTTAACAACAAGCAACCTGCTCGAACTATTATTGATACTAAAGTTAACGATCACTCGTATATTCTTTCCCTTTCGACTGAGTATCGTTAGTAACGATATTTAAAACTCATCTAAATGCTTCACCATTATTATGATTTATTTTTGAAACACAGCTTTTGGTTTATATAAAAAAAACATCATTTCTCTTGTTTCACTACTTCTTTATAACAAATGCTGATAATAATCACAAAATAGGAAGAGATGTTGAGCACAGATTAACTAAGTATGTGCTTCATATGTGTGCATATTTGTGTGTAAGTCTCATACTCGTATAAAATACACAACAATTAAACTTAAATAACATTGAAAGTCTGCATAATATTGAAATTACTATTTCTACACAAACAGTGAAATAAGCATTTTTAAAAATTTCTACCCTAACCAATGCGTAGTCAAGAAAAAAAAGTAAAGCCTTTAATTTAATTTAATTTGGGGGGGGGGCTTGTTTTTTTTCATTTAAATATCATTTATCATATACATGTGTGTGTGTGTGTGCATGTATAGGAATAGGATATTCTTCACCACCTGGTACGTCACACCATGAAGTTTTTTATTCGTCTTGAACACAGATTTTATATTTTTGATGTCACGAAAATCTTGTAAGCCTACTTTATTAGTTGCTTGCCTTTCCTTTTTTCTAAGTATAACAATTACTAGAATAACAACACGTTTGATTAAGTTTACCACATTAAAGTTCTATCTTCTCACACACACAGACAACTTGAACCTGAAAATAGAATGTTTGAAGTTTTTAATCCGTTGTAATAGTTCAATAAAAAAGTGTAAAGAAATATATTTTGTCATCACGTGTATGGATCGACGTAAGTTTCTTTTTTTGGCTCATTACTTTTATAGTTAATAATGTGAATATATTATTGTTTCGTATTCTTATCAAAAGGTGGCGCTGGAAGAATACCAATGAAGTGTACTTTTCATGAATCTGTGGCTCTTCAGACCATCGATATTTTCTTGAAGACTACAATATCTACTTTAAATTCATTATGTGTATGCTTTGTCTAATAGATAAAAAGGGTATTGATAATATAAACCGGTTTCTTGAATAAAGTCACCCATTTTCCTTGGCTTTTTTTATGTCATAAATTGTTGTTGTATCGAATGTCTTGCAGAAATAATCGAGGGCTATCTGTGCTACTGCTAGCCAGGCCTACTTTTAAAATAATAAACTGAAGGGAAGACAGCCAGTCAACAGCATCCCACTAAGTTAAAACCTCGCTACGACTCTGTGGAATCCAAGTTCCTGGTGACTTCAGTATTAAATAATTGGCTTAGAGTATGAAAAAAGCACAAATTCGAATACGACAAAACCCGAATAAATCTGCTTATCTGTTGGGTATTATTAAGATTCGAATAAGAATAATCACAACTATACAGTGATAGTTTTACATAATATTATTCATTCACAGTTTTATTTAACAAGCACAACATAATGACAAGTAATGGTTGGAGACAGCTTGAATGGGT
>NW_013745924.1:0-1715 GCF_000517525.1 Limulus polyphemus
TCATTATTTCTTATGTTTTCAGGAAATAAGACTGATAGAGAAGATAGAGAAATTCCATATCATATTGGACAAGAATTTGCCAAGTCACATAACATGGACTTTATTGAAACATCAGCCAAAGGTTCAGATAATGTAGAGAAACTATTTTTGGAAATTGCTGTTCGATTAACTCATGAAGCAAAGGCCAGAGTTCGATTTAACAATTCTGAACTAAATCGATCAATTGGAGAACAGAGAGAAAGGAATGAACATCAATGCTGTAAATTTTCTTGATGACCAGTTATTAGAAACATACTTGAGATGTAGCTTAAAAGCCCATAAGTAGGAATGAAAGTGCATGATTGGTCAAGGCTATGGAGTTAATCTGTGTATTAGTGTATTTCAGCATGAAGAATGAAAGTTTATACTTAGGATCTCAAATATGAGAGTACTTCATAAAGTGGGAATGGGCTGTATAAATAACTGTTTTATTTGTTGTTGTTTTTTTACTATGCATATTACTTAGTATTTCAAAATAATAGTGAATAACAAAATTTAAGAGTTTTTGCATATCATAAGCTTCTTGCTAACTAACATTGTTTTCAGTACAAGAAATGAGCGAAGCTTATTTTAGAGAAATGTAAAGCCTGAAAACATCATATTTTACATCATACAAGTATTATATGTACTGATACTATAAACAGTATAACAGGAGTGACCAACTTTTTAGCAATTGTGTCAATTTTAATTTCTTAATTTTGAGTAAGGTGCCATTGATAAACAATAGAACTTTAACCTAAAGCCCATAACAACAAGTTCAAAAACATTCCAAGTTAAATGAAATAATTAATAATATAACATGTATTTTAATAAAACATCATGCATGAGCTATGTGCCAACAACACGGCTATTTTCTAAATGCCATACATGCCATACGTTTTTACCTCACATGTCACTTATGGCACACTTGCCACAGGTTGGCCACTTCTGCTATATATAAATTAAAATATATTGATCATTTAATCACCTTAATATTAAAGTCCATTTTCAATGTATTTTTTGTAACAAAAATCATGAGTACAGTTTGCCCTATTAGCAATATTATTTGATTTATGGAAAGGTTTTTTTACAAAGATTGTGCAAGCATGGCATGCACGAGTGCATGATGCTAATCACTGTGCTTAGATAGATAGAATAGTGATAATTGCAGTTACATATCTGGTGTTGTGCTTTGATTTAATATAGGGATGTTAATAAGGAATATAAGTAGATTTTACTGTTGTTTAATACTGTGTATTTGCATATAATGAAATGGCAAAATATTTTAAAGTCTGAACATCACTTATGAACAGTAGAAAAAACACATTTAACATTCCATACATCTTTAATCTTGGTCTTACCTTATTATATATTCAATCAAATGTATCAAAAACAGATTAATGTGTTACAATTCTTTGGGTAGCCTTATTTTATGACAACCAGAGGCTAAGATAACACAAAATAAAAGCAATGTTAATTTTGCCATGCATTTTAAACTAATTTTTAGCATCAAATAACACTACAATCTACACTGTTATTCTGCTTGTTTGTATGTACGACTGTTACGCTTTCTGACTGAGAACCTGCTGCAAAAGCACGCGTAGTTAGAATGTTTTCCCAAGAAAAACTGTGCATGTGCATTATTCACTCGATGACAAACAGTCTGCCTGCAGCAGAGAGCTGCAAACCTCAGAGAT
>NW_013745925.1:0-1956 GCF_000517525.1 Limulus polyphemus
AATGTTAGTAAAACATTGAGTTAAGTGCACAACTTGTTTATCGATGTTTTCTGTGATGCATATAGTGTATGTTACATTTAGGAGGGTTTTTAGAGTGCCAAGCTTCTGGTAGATTACATGATTAGAAAACCAGTTTATGTAATTTACGCTGTATATGTTTTTTTCCATGAAATTTAATGGTGAAGCCTTGGGGGTTTTGTGGGATCTTAACGTTTAACAAATTATCGTGTAGTTGTTTTCATTTTCTACTGTGAATTGTATGTCTTTATTTATATTGTTTATGTGTTGGAGAAATTTTGTTTGTTTATCTTGACAAGTAAAGCCGCAAAAAGTGTCATCTACGTATCTAAACCAAAATGGAAGCATATATATGGAAGTGACTACGTCATGCTGTTCTATATGATGTAAGAAAAGAGTGACCAAAGTATCTCTTAATGGATTTCTCATGGCAAGTCCGTGTAACAGAGGGAAGTACGAATTTTTGTTTTGAAAACAAATAAATGTGGCTAGTTGTAACCGATCGATTATGTGTTTCTGTTTTATGTTGATTGTCTTTTTGGGGACTGGTGAAATAATTTCTGCAGCAAGTTATATTGCCGCATGTGTAACTGTTGTAGAAAGTTTGAAATGCTTTTTATTGGGTGGTTATTTTGGAAAATACAGTTAGCTCAATTGTTGTAATTTGGCGTCACATTACTCCAACCTTCTGTATTTTTCTCGTTGCCTTAAGAGTGCGTATTGCTTCAACATGGCGACTCGTAGTTAGTAGAAAGTTCTAGGCCTCAGTTGGTCAATATATACTATATAGGCAATCAGGTGAGCGCAACTCAAGTGAAGTTCAGTCAGAAAAAAGTTAGTTAGGGAAAGGAAACGTGAAGTTAGCCGGCGTGCGAGTGATTAGCCTTAACGAGTGATTTCTATAGTGTGTTTCACAACAGAAATAGGAAAAATGATTTGTCTTGTCAGTTAGGATCTAAAGTAAATGAACCAGTCTATGTGGACTTTTGATGGAAAAAAAAAGGGAGACAATTATTTAAAGCTCCGGATACAACTGTGGTTAGCAATAAAAGAAGTTAAGAAAAGTTCAGTCAGAAAACATTAAATAAGGTAAAATTGAAGTTAGACTGAGGTAACCAACAAAAAAGTTAAGTGAAATAAGTAAAAGTTAGGTTAGTGAAATTGAAGTTAGACTTCGTGATTGTTAGTTTAACTGTAACAGGTGATATTTAATAGTAATGTTACGACAGCGGAGGTCACGTGACGCTAGTAACACGTCATCTTCTCGAACGTTCACTTCACTTCCTGAAATCTTGAGAGCCTAATATATATGCTGTAGTTTTGTATATATAAACCGGTAAGAACTAAAGGCAAGGAGGTAATGAGTAATTGACAGTTGAGTCGAGCACGTGCGACGTTCGTTGTGAATTATAGCGTTTGTTAAAGTGCGGCTTTGAAAGTTAAGTGTATTGCAAAGTTGTATTCAAAAAGAATAAACCGGTTTTATTTAAGAAAGGACTTGTATCAGTAAAGTTTCTTTGGAAATAAATTATACGAAAAATTAACTAACGACCAGAGACATAACAAGTTGGTGTCAGAAGTGGGATAAAAAAAATGGAAACGAGAAGCGGCAAATCAAATTACAACTTAGCAGACTTGATGGCAGCAATACAAGAGCAGCAAAAGAAACAAGAAGAACGAGAACAGAAACAAGAAGAACGAAGAAAAGAAACAAGAAGAGAGATTACAGCAGTTGTTGGAGGAAAAAGAAAAGAAACAAGAAGAGAGATTACAGCAGCTATTGGAGTAAAAAGAAAAGAAACAAGAAGAGAGATTACAGCAGCTGTTGGAGGAAAAAGAAAAAAAAACAAGAAGAGAGATTACAGCAGCAGTTGGAGGAAAAAGAAAAGAAACAAGAAGAGAGATTACAACAGTTGTTGGAGGAAAAAGAAAAGAAAC
>NW_013745926.1:0-1718 GCF_000517525.1 Limulus polyphemus
CTAGTCTAAGCCCTGTGACAAAGAACTATTGGGCACAATGGGACCAGTTGAAGCTCGAAGATGGTATTCTTCTCCGGAGATGGGAAACTGCAGATGGGAAAACTACCACCATATATTTTAAAGAATCTGATTGGTTGTGTAAAGTAAAGGTCTGCTCCGAATAATATGGTTGCGATCCTAAAGCTAATGTGGGTTACTATCGAGTGTCACTTTCTTATTTGGTGTGGTTTGTTGGTGTGTATTGACAAAAAGTCATGATATCTGATCAAAAACAGAGGATTCAGCGTGCGACTTAAAAGAATGAAATTATAGTTGGCGGCCAAACTGGTAGCTACATTTATAACATTGATGATAATTTTACAGCAAATATTCATTCATTAGTTAGCCAGGCCGCGTATTTAATTTTACCCACCGTCATACCCACGTTGAACAAAAACAAAAAGCACGTGGCCTAGCTAACTAATGAAAGAATATTTGCTGTCAAATTATTATCAATGCTAGACGTGTATCTACCAGTTTGGCCTCCAACTTTGACTTCATTCCTTCAAGTCGTACGCTGAATACATTTTTGGCCGCACCTTTTTTTCACACCTAAGGTGTAAAATACTTCAAACTTGGTTCTTCAAGCCCATTTCTTATGCATTTTAAATCTGGTTTTTAAAACCACTTTTAGTTATTGGTAAATTGTTTTTCACGATATATTTCTTTGTTTCGTGTTTGAACTTTAGACTTGTCACCCACCAAAGTCTACTAACTGAGCTACAGGGTTAACCAACGAGTGCTTGCTAGTGGGACACTTGTTAAAAACTCAAACTACTAAATTTGAAATAATTGGGTCGTTTAATTTACCTGTTAAGTATTTGTAAATTGGCTTTTACTCTCGTGGGACATTGAGTTCTTTACATTATACAGCAGAGGTTTTTCATGCAACACATGGACTAAAAGATTCGTGGGACATTGAGTTCTTTACATTATACAGCAGAGGTTTTTCATGCAACACATGGACTAAAAGATTCGTGGGACATTGAGTTCTTTACATTATACAGCAGAGGTTTTTCATGCAACACATGGACTAAAAGATTCGTGGGACATTGTGTTCTTTACATTATACAGCAGAGGTTTTTCATGCAACACATACACTAAAAAGATTCGTGGAACATTGAGTTCTTTACATTATACAGCAGAGGTTTTTCATGCAACACATGGACTAAAAGATTCGTGGGACATTGAGTTCTTTACATTATACAGCAGAGGTTTTTCATGCAACAAAAGATGGACTAAAAGATCAGGTCAGATGTTAAGAGGTTCGGGCATAGCCAAATGTAATTTAGAACTGCTGACCAAAGGGATGGCAACCATATCAAAAAAAATTGTTTATGAACTTAACTGTCCTAGATGCAGCTATGGGCATATTGAGTCTACCACTAGGTGTCGTGGAACGTATGTATAATAACATTCCAATTTTCTAAGTGACAACAACAAATCCAGTACAAATGACCACATTATTCGAGATAATAATACACTCATTCACTTAATATCCTGAACAAATGCAGTGATGAAAGAAGTCTACATATCAAAGAAACATTTCTATTAAATAAATTAAGGCCTGAACGAAATGTCAACTAGGTGATCAATTAACCTGTATTGTAATAAGAACGTGAGTAAATCTTAACAAGTGCAATCAAGAACTATATATATATTGTTATAAAAAATAGTAC
>NW_013745927.1:0-4089 GCF_000517525.1 Limulus polyphemus
TTTGTTATAGCGTTTGATTTAGCGCGATTGTTGAAATTAAGTGTATCGTAAAGTTATATTCGGAAAGAATAAACCAGTTTTATTAAGTAAGGACTTGTGTCGCTAAAGTTTCGTCGGAAGGAAGTTACGGAAAGTTAATTAACAAACGGAGACGTAACATTATTATATGAAACATAAATACGTTTCACAATATACTGAACCATAACGATGATATCTATGTATTATGAAATTCTGCTTCATTTTCTTGGAACGTCATTTTATTCTTCCTACTTATTACAATGAATTAAAGACACATATCAAGTATTATTTTGTCACATATAAACGTGTGTTGTTTATCTATCTTCAATCGTTATCGTTTATTGTTAATATTTAGATGTAGGTTTGATTTAAAAACATTAATGAAAAATGTAAGAAAATATTTTTAAATACATATTAAAGTCCAGAAGATTTACTCGAGACTGTATGATGTGTGCTTTCGGACACAAAAACAGTAAGTAATTATCAACTCTTGTTAGTGCTTGTTAATTGTGTGTTTCATACGATATTCTCAAAACATTCGATAAAACAAACTCATTAGCTGGATTAATTTATTTCACATTTCTAACAGTATCCGTTTCTAAGGAAAACAATTATTATTTAATGTTTTAATTCTAGACTAACACACTGTATTATAGTTTGTTATACGACACGTGATAAAACTATATTATCATACATTATGATAATTCATAGATATTAAGAACGTTATAGTTCTCTCTTTCCTAATTACGTGTAAATACTCTTTGTTTACTTTAAAATATAGAATATAAACCATAATCTTTTTCCCTTCTTCATAAGTTTAACACAACCATGTTCATGTACACTAAGATAATATCTAGTTATGTAAAGTGACTCCTAATTACGTGTAAATACTCGTTGTTTACTCTAAAATAAAAAAATAATATTTTTAGTGTGTTAGTTAGCCACCAGACGGATACTTAAGCGTGTTCAGGATTTTTATTACTGATGCAATTCAAAGAAGATTTTTACACATGTAATCATAGCGTTGCAAGTAAACAAGAAAAGTCGTGGATAAAAATATATTATCTTAGTGTACACGAACAAGGTTGTGTTAAACATATGAAGGAGGAACAAGATTATAGCTTATATTCCGCAGCTGTGGATTACACAGGTTATACAACGTGCAAAGTGAATTATCTAACAGTTGTCATATGAAAGTCAGTACTATTTTCTACATTCTTTCATTAACAACAGAAACATTTTAAACTCTTCCCTAACTAATATTTATGCTTAATAAACTGCACCACCTGATGTCCTCAAGTTGTTGCTTAGGGATCAGTTTGTAGATGCCTTGGACAGTCCACCACTGAAGATATATGTAAAGCAAGCACACCTCTCTACTATGCAGGATGTAATGATCAGAGCTCTTGAATTTGAATCCTACATTAAGTCCAGCACAGAGATACCAAGGTTGGTACAGTCATCAAGATTCAAGGCCAGAAAAGGGGCACTAGCCTGCTGACAAACTCCGCAGTTAGAAGCAGAGGGATACTGTTGGGAAGTATCCCAGGCAAGTTTATGAGCCTGCCATGCCTCCTGGCACGCAGGACTTCACCATGGTTTGGTTTGGTTTGTTAAGAATTTCGCATAAAGCTACATGACAGCCATCTGCACTAGCCATCCCTAATTTGCCAGTGTAAGAATAGAGGAAAGGCAGCTAGTCATCACCACCCACCACCCACCAATAGGATTAACCATCATATTATATTGCACTACATCTGAAGGGGTGAACATGTTTGGTGTGACAGGGATTTGAACCTGTGACCCACAGATTGCGAGATGAGGGCCCCGAACAGCTGGCGATACTCATCAAACTTACTACTTGTTTTGTTTGCATTTATAATTTATATATCCTTATATTGTTTGTTTGTTTGTTATGGATTTCGCGCAAAGCTACACAAGGGCTATCTGTGCTAGCCATCCCTAATTTAGCAGTGTAAAACTAGAGGGAAGATAAGAAGATAAGAAGAATAATTTGTCTTGTTAAAGGGTGTTCTAAAGTAATTGAATCCACCTGTGTTGACTTTGACGAAAAGGAGACAATTATTTAAGGTTCCGGATACAACTGTGGTAACCAACTGTAAGTGAATTATTTGCTGATACTATTTTGATAAAAGTAGAGAAAAATAGCTTGTCTTGTCAATTAGATTCTAATCAGCCTAAATGGCCCTTTGACTAGAAAGAATTATTAAGAGTTTGAGATACAACTGTTATATCCATAGTGTAAAGAATTTTTGTACATAGTTTGACCTGTTTGAATGTATTATTTTAAAACAAATGGAATGTGTGCTGTTTGTTGTCGAATTTTATCAACAAAAAGTCCCAGACACCTACTGTATAAGAATCCTATGCCCACATATATATTTAAAACACTGACAAAAATGTAATTTATAATGTTGATGCATCATCTTTTTCATACTTAATGGTAAGATTAGGAAACATATATGGCAGAGTAGAAATCATTTTAGGCAGAGAGTTTTATTTTTCTAGCATGACGGTTGAATTCTGGAGGAAGTTAATTTAAGGGAGATAGCTTAATAAATAATTTAATGAAAGGGTTGTCTCTAAATTCTTCTTTTTAATGGTGTAGTTTAATTTAGTAGATAGGACAGCTTAATTGGCACAAAAGGTTCTTTGCTGTCCTTTAAACCAAATCTATCATTTTTAATTTATCAGCTGAATTTTGTTCTCTTATTCTGAACTTTAGGTATCTATTCATGTGCCCAATATAGTTTGAATCACAACTACACGAAATTTATATATTCCAAATTTATCCTTAAGTTCAATTTTTTGATCAATTAGTAATATTAACTTTAATTGAGGTGTAAAGGTTATTTGACAATCTGTATTTTTCCTAGATACATTACCTACATTTGTTGACATGGTAGGTATATTTTTTTCCTTATTTCCCTTTCTGGTTAACAGTAAATTGGTATAATTTGTTATAAATCCTATCTACAAAACTAGGTATATACCCTCAATCAGTTGTTTCATACTTTAAGTAATTTACTTCTAAACTTACATGTTTATATGATCAAACACTAAAGATGAAAATGGGGACATATTTTATAACAACAAGTGCAACTAAACTGTTTAGAGTTTGTTTGTTTGAAGTTAAGCACAAAGATACACAATGGGCTATCTGTACTCTGCCAGCCATGGGTATCGAAACCTGTTGTCTTGTTTGTAAGTCCTCAGACATACCACTGTGCTAATGAGGTAAAACAGTTTAAAGATGACTGAATGAGTAATAAAGAAAACTATATTAGAAGTTAACACTGTAACAAATGTACAATGTTTGAAGAAGATATTGTTATCATAAGATCCAAGTAGTTTACCAATATATAGTAATATACATAAAGTATTAAACAACGTTACATGACTGGAGATTGGTAAAGACTTTATAAATGTAACTTTTTAATGAGTATACTATGGTTTTATTTAATTCTAATGTTTGTAAACATGTTTTTATTATGTTAACCGATGAAATAAAATCATCATCAAGTCAGATAAGTTTACCATTTAGTGGATATGGTAGGTCACTTCAAAATATCCTGATGACTCAAAACCTTATGAAATATTTTTATGTTTGTCCTTCAAACATAATATAAAAATGAATTGGTTAACTGGTAACTTGATAATTTCTAATTTGAAACACGATGTTGGAAATAATAACATTATTGTCCTTATCAGTGCTAGTAAAGTTTATAAAACGTCATAATGGGAATGCTGCATATTTTAAAAACAGACATATGGTGACTACATGGTAGTATTTATCAACATTAGTAATCTGTTCATTAGGTATAAAACGTCAAGATTATATTTTACAAAATTGTTATAAATATCACTATGTGACCCCTTCTGATGCTAAGTGAATTTCTGTAGGCATGCAAATCTCAAACGAATACATTAATGAGTTTCCTTGCATGATATTCTTATCTTAATCCATTACAGCTATGATGTATTATATTTTATACACAGTCCATTATAGACATGATGTACTATACTTTATACACACCCAGTCCATTACAG
>NW_013745928.1:0-3087 GCF_000517525.1 Limulus polyphemus
AGGTTTTAATACTATCCAATGGGGAGAAGGCCTTGATACTGAGGTTTTAATAATATCCAATGGGGAAAAGGCCTTGATACTGAGTTTTTAATAATATCCCTAATTTAACAGTGTAAGACTAGAGGGAAGGCAGGTAGTCATCACCACCCACCGCCAACTCTTGGGCTACTCTTTTACCAACGAATAGTGGGATTGACCGTCACATTATAACGCCCCCACGGTTGAAAGGGCGAGCATGTTTGGTGTGAGGGTGACGAAAAAAAATCTCTAATAGACTAGTGGTATGTCCAAAATTAACGTCCTATTGGAGACAGAAGTGGAAGTTGTTTTATTGCTCACGTGGGAAACATGTAACTAAAAAGTCTTGCCTCCGAATATTCAGATCTTTTGGATTGAAAGACTAGCGGGAAGCCAGCTAGTCAACAGCACCAACCACCACTTCTTGAGCTGTTCTTGTCTGATCGAATAGTGGGATTTAACCGTCTGTTTAAAATAAATAAATTGCATAACGTATTCGCTTTTCTTTTACATCTGTCATAATAATACTATTTTACTAATAATAAACTTACCATTGAGATACAATGTATATATTTTTCGAAACTGAACTGATAAAAAATGGCGCCTTAAATTGGATTTATTTCATAAATCCCAATAAATCTTAATTATGCATAAATGCGTTAGAGCATCGCAGTGTTTTGAAATATAGAAGCTTTACCTTTTCTAACTTATGTTAGTCACAACAACATTTAACGTCTCCTAATATTAACTCGTGTAAAGTTACCAAATTATAGACAATGACAAGAATCTAATTGAATAAAAATGATGTACAGGAAAGAATGAACTGTGTCATATAATGCTAACATTTAAGATTCAAATTAAAATTTCTATTGATATTTGGTGTAAATTTGATGTGAGATTTCATGAGTAAATAACTAAAAAAAACAAAATCTGATCTTCTACTGAAAAATTCAAATATAGCAAACAAAACCCATAAAAGCACCCAATCTTTTTATCTCGAAAATCTTTAAATATATTTGGAACTTAACCCACAAAGCACGTGATCTTTTTTTTTTCAAAGATTATCTAATAATATTTTAAACGCTACAAAAGGAAGCTCCAAATACTATTTTGTCGATTTATTTAAATTTTAATACTTTTGTTTAAAATCATTTTAAATGTTATTAAAAAATATTTTAAACAAAATTAATAACAATATTGCGGCGGTGTTAAATGCCTTAGCTGTCGCAGCAATGCCAAGCGTGATTAAGTTCACTTTTGTTAGGCCTAAAACGATAGGCTTCCAATGTGGCAGACAAAAAGTAAATATTAAAAAAGTTAATTTGAAATGAATAGAGATTTAAAAAACGTATATCTAATCTATTGTGATTTTGATCACTGTTACTAGGCCTGGAAATGTCATTATATCGCTCACTTTTGGCGTTTAAAACCATAAAAATGACATCTTATATCAACGGAAACGTTTATACTTATAACTAATAAGGTATAGTATCTGAATCAGAACCTACAGGAAAAATCAAATCCATTTTCTGAAAAATACTTGTATCATCTGTTCATGACTGAAAGTAAGTAAGTTTTTTGTTTGTTTTACTTATTAACAGGATATAGTTTTATTATTACTTACACCTCAACTCTAATATTATTACTAGACACATATACAGTAAGAAAGTTTTACTTGAGTATAGGTTACACTGTAACTTAAAGTATAATTGTTTCTTTAACTTATAGTTGTAACTAAAATATTAGCTTAAAAATTCTGCACTACAAACTCAAATTGATATTTCGATACAGAAAGCAAGCTAGACACTACAGTTTCGTTTATCACCACGTTTGGTGTTTTCTATTCTATAAGCTACTCTTAGCGTTAGTTCTCACACCCATAAAAACACCTGCACATAAAAAATCCAGTTCAGGAGCATCGCACCCACTCTAGAGCTCCTTTATCATCTTCTGTTCGCTCACCTAGAGAATGTGCAAGTTTATCAGCCGGAACAGGGTACGAGACAAATTAAAGATAAAAAGGAATGACAAATGGGTTTTATGCCAACAAGTAGAGTTGATTAAAGGTTCTTTTAAAGTAAACCGAAAAAGTTGACCTTACAAGTCTAGTTTTAGCAAAAAATGAGTTAGTTTCGCACAATTGTTAGTAAAAACGCTTGAAGTTAGTTTCACCCAACTATTAATCAAGAAGTTGCGTTAACTTCATCTAGCTATTAATAAATAAGTTTAGTGGTAGTTTTATCCAGCTATTAATAATGAAGTTTGACGTTAGTTTTATCCAGCTATTAATAATGAAGTTTGACGTTAGTTTCATCCAGCTATTAATAAATAAGTTTGACGTTATTTGATCCAGCTATTAATAATGAAGTTTGACGTTAGTTTCATCCAGGTATTAATAATGAAGTTTAACGTTAGTTTCATCCAGGTATTAATAAAGAAGTTTGACGTTAGTTTCATCCAGCTATTAATAAAGAAGTTTGACGTTAGTTTCGTACAGCTATTAATAAGGAAGTTTGACGTTAGTTTCATCCAGCTATTAATAATGAAGTTTGACGTAAGTTTCATCCAGCTATTAATAAAGAAGTTTGACGTTAGTTTCGTACAGCTATTAATAAGGAAGTTTGACGTTAGTTTCACCCAGTTATTAATAAGGAAGTTTGGCGTTAGTTTCACTGAGTTGTTATAAAGAAGATTAGCGTTAGTTCCATCCAAGTTTTATCGCCAAACTAGCAAATCTCCGTCAAAACAATTTAACGGTAATTTTCATAAAATTAGTGATGAATAAATATGAAATCTTCAGTCACCCCCAATCCCTTGGATCAGAGCGTATATGTAATATGATTGTCTAATGGGTCTTTTAAAGCCATATTTTTTCTTCAGTCAACCCCGATCCCTTGGATCAGAGCGTATATGTAATATGATTGTCTAATGGGTCTTTTAAAAGCCATATTTTTTCTTCAGTCAATCCCTATCCCTTGGATCAGAGCGTATATGTAATATGATTGTCTAATGGGTCTTTTAAAGCCATATTTTTTCTTCAGTCAACCCCTAATCCCCTAGATCAGAGCG
>NW_013745929.1:0-1717 GCF_000517525.1 Limulus polyphemus
AGATGGAAAGGAAATGGGAAACATGCTTCCCATTGATCTTCCGAATCTTGTCCCAGATGGCTTTGGAACTGGTGGTAGAAGAGATGTTGGAGGTGAACTTAATCCAACATTCCTTCTGGCTTTAATATCTGACTTGCTGAGCATGGGCACAGACCAACTGGAAAGTAATGCAGTTGAAAAAAGTGGGATACTTGTGAAAAGCATCCCAGACTCGTTTCTGAGCCTTCTGTGCATGCTAGTAGGCAGGAGACCACCATGGACGAGATTTTGGGGATAGAACAAACAGCTGCTTGAATGATACAATCAGTTACTGTTTCAATGAAATCATTAATAGATGTAGGACTAACGACATTAGGATCAAGTCCCAAAAGAGAGATGAACGAGAGCCAGTCAGCCTGCTCCAATTTCCATGGTGGTACTCGGGTCAGGTGGCATCGACCATGGCCAACGTCCCTCATAACAATGGGAAAATAATCATTGTCTTGTGGGTCACTGTCAACCCTCCAAGAAAAATGAGATAGATCAATCGCACTAAAAGACTGAGTATGTGCATGGAAATAGATAAAATAACCAACATTGAAGAGAGAAAGGTTATGATACAAGAGCATACACTCCACAGAATGACCCCTCCCATCAATATTAGCAACACCCCAGGGTGGACTGTGTCCATTAAAGTATCCTAAGATGAAAAAGGGAGACGACAACTGTTCAATGAGAGCATCAGGTTCTGATTGACCATAAGTCTATCTGGAAGACATGTAGAGAGAACAAACAGTGATGGTACGACCCATGGACAAATGGATGGTTACAACCTCCAAGGATGTATCGAGTGGAGCAGACAAGGTGGATACATGGTGGTTAACCAGCAGTGCCACCCCCATGAACTCGTCCATCACACAATCTGTCATTCCAAAAGGTGACAATATCAGCAGGTCTTAGGAATGTTTCCTGTAAAGAGAGACACACACAGGATGATAGGAATTGATCAAGGCCTCAATGCTATCCAAATTAGAATGGATATCTTGACAGTTCCACTGTATCAAAGAGGCCATTTTTATTTAGGTGGAGGAGAACTGTGTGGAGAACCCTTCTGTTTGCAACCACAACACTTCTCTTTAGTAGAAAGAGGTCTGTAGACCTCCATGGAACCTGTCTAGGGTCGACTGGGCAGATCTCTGTCAGAGGATGGAGACTCCATAGACTGAGGGTATGACTAAATAATCTTTTCCAGATGGGTCACGGGTGAAAGGCCATGTCATGAGTGCAAGTGCACTGCATCATTGTGAGTTCTGTATTGTTAGCCAAGCATGGCTGAAAGGTCAATATAATAAATATAATAAATATGTATAAATGTATAATGTTATTAGATTTAAGCTATTTAGTTCAAACATTTATGTTTTCATGTCATAATTTGTAGTCATTCTAGAATGAAAAAGGCATAATTTATATTTATTTCCTAATTTTTTTTAATGTGGTTACGAGAGCAGTAAAAGTGATCAAACCCATACAGAGATTCGTTACGGAAAATAATAGATAAAATATAAAGTTTTTTCTTAAGAAACGTTTGTTAACTATCTAGACATTATAAAAGTTTCCCATGTGAAATTTGAAAGTTTTCTGATGCACAAAGGTATTTTTAATCTTAAAATGAAAATTACTTTGCATGTTGGATAGGCAACATGCGAAAAGTAAAAAGGCATGAGAAAAATATTGCTTT
>NW_013745930.1:0-1718 GCF_000517525.1 Limulus polyphemus
CTCTGTTTCTTGCTCTCTGTAAGTTATTTGTCTTAATTTTTGTTCTTGAAGTCTGGTTTAACGTTATTCAGAAGTTTCTTGTTGTCTATATCCAGCTTGCCTTGATGATTTTGATTGAACTCTGGCTTTGTGCTGTTCAACAGTTTCTTGCTGTCTTTGAGTAGCCTGCCTTTCAGTTTGAGCTCGAAGTCTAACTTTACGTTGTTCCAAAGTATCTCCCTGTATTTGAGAAGCCTGTCTTGCAGTGTGTGCTTGAAGTCTTTGATTGCGTTCTTCTTTTATTTCAGCTGCTCTTTGTGCTTGCATTCTTCTAGCGACAGAAGATTTTCCATAGAAAGGGCGTTTCTTGGGTGGCATAATCACCTGTATCACTAAACAATAATTTGCAATTCACAAAGTTACTAAATCACCTAGCACTCTTTAAAGGAAACTGTTTTTGGAAATACTGAATTGACAGCAAGGTGATCTGAGTGTCTCCCGCTATAACGCTTTCTATGTTCAAAACGTGCTTATGTTTGTATGTTTATTACAAAAAAAAAAAAAATGGCGCAATAATCACTAATTGTCAATTTCGTCATTAAATACTACACCAAATACAAAACAAATAGGACCATTAAATTTCTTGCAAACTTCTTATGAAGTTATTTTAAAATTTGTAAGTTCAACCGTTTGGTTTCCTATAGCGAGCAAAATAAACAAATAAACAAACTTCCTCTTTTATATATATAGATAGATAGATTCTTCAAGATCTTGTTTTTGTTATCTTACGCCTTTTAATGAAGATGGGAAATAATATAATAGCCAATGCTCAACGAGAGGTTTTCGTTTATAGAATTTTGTTGTTGTTCTCGACTTGATTTTTATATTATTATCTCGTCTCCATAGTTACTATTTGCAAATAGTCAATAATATTGTAGGTCCATTTTATTGTTGTTCTTTCTACGCGCCGTTATAACACATTTTCATCTCATCATTTAATTTCTGTTGTGCATATACTGTTCAATGTTTATTACAAAAAACTTATTAAAAATATGGCGCAATAATCATTAACTATCAATTTCGTCGTTAAGTACCACACCAAATACAAAATAAATAGCACCATTAAATTTCTTGTAAAAAACTGGTTATTTTAAAATTTGTAAGTTCAACCGTTTGGTTTCTATAGCGAACAAAATAAACAAACTTCCTTTTATATATATATAGATTACTAGTTTGACGTGTTTGAGAACTTTTTGTTAAGAGCGGTTGTTATATTTCAATTAAAAGTGACCGATTATTTTCAGATTAGAATTTTTAAGTTAATACAATAAAAACGAGGTGTTTGAAATCCCCCACGTTGTTAAAACATATGAATAAACATAATCCAAAATTAAGAATGACTCAAAGTGTTGCGTTGTTCTGTTCCCTTTGTTATAATAAATTACCAGGGTCACTACATTGAAATTCTTAGTTGAACCACTATTTATATTATTAAATTTCTAAATCTGGAATAACTGGAGTTTTCTGATTTGTATTCTTTTTTCTGTATTATTATATAATCCTCTTACGTTTAAAACCGTAATCAGTGTCTACTCCTTCACTGTGATTTAATTTTATTTTCTAATCCTACGTGATTTTCATACATTGGGAAGTCATCTCTAAAGATGTTTCGTCTTTGAAAATGTATTTGTATTTTACCAGTTGTGGAAAATAGGGTTTGTTTGGTGAAACAAAATCGG
>NW_013745931.1:0-1717 GCF_000517525.1 Limulus polyphemus
CTTGAAGATGACGTAAGAAGGTCGAAACGTATTCTCATATTTTATTTTAATTAAAGTTTTTAATGTCCATACCAGCCGTCTCTGCTAAACATTTTCATTCTGCTGTCATTAGTTTTCCATCTGTTAACGACTGCAAGGAGGCAGTAACTGATTGCCTCATTCAAGCAGTTGTTCCTTCTATACCTAAAATCTCGACACGTTTCCCACAGTATCCTCGTCCAAGATGGTCTCCAGCAGTCATGAAAGGCTCAGAAATGGACCTGGGATACTTTTCGCAGATATCCCACTCTTTCCCCCGCATCACTTTCCAACAGGCCCATTCTCGGCAGGGCAGACATCAAAGCCAAAAGGAATTTTGGATTAAATTCACAAGTAGCATCTCTTCTATCACCAGTTCCAAAGTCATATGGGATAAGATTTGGAAGGTCAATGGGAGATATTTTTCCCACCCCATTTCCATCTTGGTCTCCAATGGCCAGGAAGTTGCTGGTATACAGAACATCACTGGTACTCTTGGTGAGAGCCTTTCTCGTGCATCCAGCACTTCTGTTTTTTTCCCCGCCTTCTTGGCCATCAAGTCTTGGGCAGAGCAATCACCTCTTTCCTTTGGGGCCGATCGTCTCTATGACTGTAATCGCCTCCTTACATGGATGGAACTCAAACTTGCTCTTCTTCAGTCTGACAGTACATCAGTTGGACTTGATGATGTTCATTATGAGATGCTGCGCCATCTCTCTCTTGCTATTCTTCTGCCTGTTTTAACCAGATCTGGCAGGAGAATGCTTTTCCTAATGCTTGGCGCCAGGCTATTGTCCTCCCTTTCTCTAAGCCTGGGAAGGATAAAAAAATTCTATCTAATTATCGTCCAATTGCTTTCACTAGCTGTTTCTGTAACATCTCAGAGAGGATGGTTAATGCTCATCTTGTTTGGTTCCTCGAATCAAACAACCTACTCTCGCTCACCCAGTGTGGGTTCTATCAACAGCTCTCCACCATGGACCACCTGATTCAACTTGAAACCTCGATCAAAGAAGACTTCCACAAGAGAGAACATCTTGTCTCTGTCTTCTTTGACCTTGAGAAGGCTTACGACATTTCTATTCAGAACTTTTCACTGGACAGGCGATTCGAAGTCTGTGTGGGTTCGAATCTTTCCCATTCTTTTACACAGGCTTGGAGTCCCTCGGGGCTGTGTCTTGAGTGTCACACTTCTCAGTATCAAGATTAATGCTAGCACTACACAACTTCCTCATACAATTGCAAACGGGCTCTATTGACAATTTCCACATCTTGTGTCAGTCGTTGATTATGAGGTTTATTGAATGGCAGCTTCAGACTGCCCTCAAGACTGTTTGCACACATTTTTCCTACCAGTGGCGCCTACACCCCGATCCCGAGCTCTATCTCGGTGATGTTGTTCTTCGTGTGGTTCCTGGGACAAAGTTCTTGGGGCTTATCTTTGACCATAAGCCTACTTTCCTCCCCATATCAAGCAGATACGTTTCAAATGTACAAGAGTACTGAACATCCTCCGTGTCCTCTCTTCCACCTCTTGCTGGGCAGATCGGTGTACCACAAACCTCCTATTGACCTTCACTATTTGCAACATTCTCTACAGTATGCTACCAAGCTTCGATCCTCACCATAGCATCCCACTTTGGGTTGTGTCTTTCTTCCTCAGTGGGTCATACTCTTTCAGAATAGATGGTCTGCAATT
>NW_013745932.1:0-1083 GCF_000517525.1 Limulus polyphemus
CCAGGTTTATACATAGAATAAGTACTGCTTGGCTTAATATATAAAAATTATGATTGTCCATTTTCTTTGTTTGGTTACTAAGCAGTTGAGTAACTGCATAGTTACAGAAACAGCACTTAAGGCCCAACATTGTCGTAAATATGTTTATGAACATGTAAAACAATACCAATTTGTCTGGAATAATAATTATAAGAAAGTGTACTCGGTTTTCTTGTAACAGGTGACTGATAATAAGTAAATACATCTTATATTGTTTCTAAATATTAAATAGTGCGGTAGAATTGTGTGTATAATACATTTTCAGGTATAAAAAGTTAGATTTAAAAAAGGAAAAATAATTCTAAATGTTTGTTCCTGACAACTGAGGGAAGTGTTTCTCTGGATTTTTCAACTTCTTACATGTTAGTTCTTAGTATATTTCAATAATTTTGACTCCAAAATATTTTGTCAATTCCTGACTTTAGTGTAATTCCTTAAGAAAAAATTTTCATTTGCATTTTTTACACAGCAGCATAGTTTTGCCTATAAACAAAACAACCTACATTTTGAATTTTAATGACATTTTTCTGCTAATCTCACATAATAACTTGAAAACATACTATCCATTCCTTCATTTTCCCTTAGTTTATGTACAAGTTGATTGAAACCATGTTATGATGCTATGTTAGGTGGTTTGTTCATTTACTATTGAAACATGCTTTGAGATAAATTATTAAGAAAGTTTAAATATGATTGGATGGAACTTTAATTATTGGAACTATAATTGTGAATCAAACTATTGAACATTCATCAGGAATAAGACCCACATATCAGTACTATGGATTCCATACTTATTACTTCTAGACTGTTATTAGAACTATAACCATGGGTGAAACTACCATATATGTATGTTGTTCACTTAATATATGCAATATTTTGTAGTTTTGTTGTGCTATTTTATGACATTATTTCTTATAGTTGAATAATTCAAGTAACGATTATTTCATTGTTTTAATGATTAACTTTCTCTTAGTTGGTTGTGCACTTACATGATGCAAATGAACCCACTGTTTGGTCCATTGATTGACAACCATGATCCATGCC
>NW_013745933.1:0-633 GCF_000517525.1 Limulus polyphemus
TCTGACTGCAGTTCAATTACTCATTACCTACACACACATTATTCCGTCACGTTGTCACCCTCTTATATATATACCAGACTACCCTATATCTAGTAATCTCCCGACTATTCCCGAAGGTTCGAGAGGTGGCGTGACACTAGTCACATGACCTCGCTGACGCAACACTGCCCCTCCTTAGTATTGTTTCATCCCGAACAATAGTCACTTACAATAAACCAATAACAATTAACAATAACTTAATTAAATGCACAGAATTACAATCATAAAATTACAATTCAACAAAGTATCTTAATTTTACGGGACGTATCTTCTTCCGTACTGGTCTCCGTCTTGTTGGCTTCTGCTTCACGTGGGGTTCATCTGCTTCATCAGGAAATGTCCTATCGTCAGTAACAATCACATCAGTGGTAGTAACTTCATCAAGAGCTTCATCGTTTCCCTTCTCAAAACTGAGTAGAGTTTCTTCTTCGATGGTGGCTTCTTCAGGTGGCACGTCTTCAGCAGCGCCATTTGTTCTGTTGTCCACTTTGTCCCAACTGAAATGTCCTGGACCGTGATAACGCCAAAGCCTGTTGGCATGCACCACTTTTGGCTTACCTCGCCGACCACATTTTACCCAGAATGTCACGTCTC
>NW_013745934.1:0-1717 GCF_000517525.1 Limulus polyphemus
CACAGCTGAATTATGGAAAATCTGTTTTTTAAATCAAAACAACTTTTATGAAGTTTAAATTCGCAAGCCTGTTCTATTGGTCGAGAGGTCCAATGTTCGCGTCTCGTAACTGCAAAAATATAGTTCTCTTCACAGTGCGTTATAAGAGTGATGGTCAAATTTAACTATTCAAAGTAGCCCAAGAGTTGTCGATAAGTGTTGTTGACTAGCCGCCTTTTAGCCCAACTAGGCCCGACAGGGCCAGGTGGTTGAGACGCTCGACTCGCAATCTGCGGGTCGCGGGTTCGAATCTCCCTGCCACCAAACATGCTCGGTCAGTCCCACTGTGCGTTGGTAAAAGAGTAGCCCAAGAGTTGGCGGTGGGTGGTGATGACTAGCTGCCTTACACTGCTAAATTAGGGACGGCTAGCGCAGATAGCCCTCGTGTAGCTTTGCGCGAAATTCAAAACAAACAAACAAACCTAGCGTAACTGTTCAAAATTAGAGCCTGAGCAAGCGATGATAATTTGTCGACCTATAAATGATCTGAAAGCCAAAAAAAAACTTGTTTGATGCAATAGAGGTGGCAGGAAGAGAGTGTGGGGGTGGATATAATAAAAGAGCGGATTGAATCACGCGTTATAGCGTAATTAAGTTGACCACAGACATGGACAACTTCTCCATATAAAGGGAGCAGACCAAAATATATTCTACAATGTGGGCATGTCCCGGTTTTGTCCGGCAATTTTAAAGGCTTGTCTTCACCACTGGCAGCTTTTCGCGAATGTTCGAAACCAAGTAAACAAAATCTTTAAAATAGTCCTGATACAGAGAAAATTGGTAAGGCGTTACTGAGTAATTTGGAATCGAATATTGCCTGAACATATCAATCTTATTTTGATGCCACTTCTACTTATTCTTCTAGAATCTCATGTACTTGGATGTTATGAAAACTTTCCGCTACATTAAGCTCATTGTTTTATAATCGAACTTTAATGAACCATGGTAATAGTCTATTCCAGATCAGGCATTATATTGTTTTTATTTCTTTAGAATTACGTATTAGTTGACATCAAACTCATTTGATTTCGAAAGTTTGTTAAATTCTAACAATATTTAAATAACAGCCATTCATTCAATACGTAAGTCAAAGTGGAAGAAATTATTTTAAGGGAAATAAAACTGAATAAATGTAAAATATTACCCATTGTTTTATAACTTTTTGTTTTTACATCGATCCTAAAATTAACATTAGTTGAATGAGTCAGCATCAGAAAAGAAATCCAATGACTCGAGTGCTTCCAGCTGATGCTAAGTTTTTTATTGATCCTGCGAGATGCGTGTTTTTAAATATAATGACACTACACTATAAACTGACCTCCTGGTAGTGATTCATGATCCACACTACATAGTAATTTTGTAACTAAAAGAATAATGTGTGTTAGTCAGTCCGTATGTGTATGCGTGCTAGCTCACATGGAAACCCAAAATTCCTATTGGTTAGTTGTACAGTGGTACTTTTACGTTTACACGAGTGCAAAACTACAACAATTATTTCAGTAAGACAAACACGCAAGGAAACAATAACGGCTAATAAAAAACGCAATACCATTACATCTCAATACTAATTCCAACAGGCACCTAAATATGGAGAATTAGGTCTAAAGTTTAAATATGCTTCGTATGCGAAGCACGAGTTTACCTGCTATATGATCTATGGCACTTAACCTTAATAGTG
>NW_013745935.1:0-1716 GCF_000517525.1 Limulus polyphemus
ACTTGTATCATTAAAGTTTCTTCGGAAAGAATTTTTACGATAATTAACAAACGAACAGAGATGTAACAGTATGTATGCTTGGGTTGTGTTTTACAATTATATGGTACAGTAATCCAACATCAGTCAGTGTTCTTGTTTTACTTATTGAGTTATTTTTAATTACAAATGGTTTGGCATGTATTTACAATGCATTATTAAATCTGGTTTCTATACAAGTGATTGAAATCAAAATACAAAATCGTATTTTTGAAAAGTTCGGTTTCCAATAACCATCTTATTTTAGTGGCTCATAGAACTGGCTCTGAGTATTGTTTTGCTGTTGTTGTTGTACATATATATTTTTTTCAAGTACAAACTTTTAGCTCATAGCTTCGTCATCTCTTGACCAATTTTATTGTTTTGGACTCCGGAAGTCAAACCCATTTGATTGATGTATTTGACCATGCCCAAGGTCTCATAAATTAATTTACTCTAATCCTGCTTAAAAGAATTTCAATTTGAGGGTAGACTGGTAGAGATCCTGATGAGTAATAAAATTGAATCGGGTATACCCACGCTCTACGCTTGGTATTCTGGCGTACAAAAATATGGCTAATAAAAAGGGGGTAAGGTATCATACATTAATTTACTCTAATCCTTCCTATTGAGGATTCCCTCTTGTTTCTAATAAGAGATACTCGTTTTTTGGGGTTGTTTGTTTCTGTAAGTTTCTTCAATATTTGAAAAGTAACATGATGGACAAAAGTTCACTTTGGCATGTAGTAATACAGGGATTCATTCCAACACGGGAGTTGTTTCGTTAATCAGACCTGACCTTACAATATACTAGAGGCAGAATAACACGCTGAATACATCATCGACAAAACTGCGATTCTTTCAAGCTTTCCATAATGTTCAGTTGCATCGAGTGTGATTGTCACTTAACGACGTGACAGAGTTCATTCGATTCTGCATATCAAGCACCTTCATTAATCTCCAATGTGATGAATAATTCATAAAGGCTAATTTCCATATATGTGCAGCAGGGAATATTTTTACAAAATTAATGCTGGAAATAAAATTTGACCTAAATAAAAAAGAACTAGTACCGCGAAAAGCTGAATGCTCTTTAAAAAAACTCAAAACTGCAGATTTCTTAGCTTTAGGTGTTGGTAATTTTTAAGTTAGTATAGAGCTCCAACATGTATAAAACATACCAGTCCTAAAAAGTTCTTATAATGCATTAATAACGCCAAGCTTTTAACGTCAAATTTATATTACTGCCTGTAGTAATTTGAAATTAAATTCTACTGAAAAGTTTCAGATGAAGTAATTATGACGTTTATAATAACTTCTACATTTGGACCAATGGTGAATTAAATTAATAGGCTTATCTACGTGGTTGTGAAAACATAAATACTTCTTCAAACAGCGCATGTCTCCTGTATTCCGCATCAGTAAAAATTTTTATTTATCAATATACTGCACAAAAACACCGATTTGACCATATTTTGCCCTGTAAACACTGGTGCACATATATTATATTGTTGCATATCTGCTTGTTTGTTAATTTCAGGTATAAGTTCTTTCCGAGAAACTTCAGCGATACAAGTCCTTTCTTGGTTAACCCAGTTTATTCTTCCTCAATACAAACTTTTAGTAATACACAGAATTTCCACAGTCACTTTAAACTTAACAACTTTTATAACACACACTATAAATCACAGTGATTCACAC
>NW_013745936.1:0-593 GCF_000517525.1 Limulus polyphemus
ACATTAACACGTTGGTTGTACCATACTTTACCAGTACATGGGTAACATACACTAACACGTTGGTTGTACCATACTTTCCCAGTACATGGATAATATACATTAACACGTTGGTTGTACCATACCTTACCAGTACATGGGTAGCATACACTAACACGTTGGTTGTACCATACTTTAACAAGACATGGGTAGCATACACTAACACGTTGGTTGTACCATACTTTAACAAGACATGGGTAATATACATTAACACGTTGGTTGTACCATACCTTACCAGTACATGGGTAGCATACACTAACACGTTGGTTGTACCATACTTTAACAAGACATGGGTAGCATACACTAACACGTTGGTTGTACCATACTTTAACAAGACATGGGTAATACATATTTACACAATGGTTGTACCATACTTTACCAGGACATGGGTAACGTACATTAACACGTTGGTTGTACCATACGTTACCAGTACATGGGTAGCATACACTAACACGGTGGTTTTACCATACTTTAACAAGACATGGGTAATACATATTTACACAATGGTTGTACCATACTTTACCAGGACATGGGTAACGTACATTAACACGTTGGTT
>NW_013745937.1:0-3194 GCF_000517525.1 Limulus polyphemus
ACATGGGTAGCATACACTAACACGATGGTTGTACCATACTTTACCAGTACATGGGTAATACATATTTACACAATGGTTGTACCATACTTTACCAGGACATGGGTAACGTACATTAACACGTTGGTTGTACCATCCTTTATCAAGACATGGGTAACGTACATTAACACGATGGTTGTACCATACTTTACCAGTACATGGGTAACATACATTAACACGTTGGTTGTACCATACTTTACCAGTACATGGGTAACATACATTAACACGTTGGTTGTACCATCCTTTATCAAGACATGGGTAACATACATTAACACGTTGGTTGTACCATACTTTACCAGTACATGGGTAACATACACTAACACGTTGGTTGTACCATACTTTACCTAGACATGGGTAATATATATTTACACAATGGCTGTACCATACTTTACCAGAACATGGGTAACATACATTAACACGTTGGTTGTACCATCCTTTATCAAGACATGGGTAACATACATTAACTCCTTGGTTGTACCATACTTTACCAAGATATGGGTAACATACATTAACACCTTGATTGTACCATACTTTACCAAGATATGGGTAACTTACATTAACAAATTGGTTGTACCATATATTACTAAGATTCGTGCAACATAAATTAATTTTGTAGAATACAGAATGTCTATTTAACAATAACATAAAATAAAACCCAACTTTTTCTCTTACATTTGCGTTTATTGATGTTTATATTTGTATCAGTTCCTTTTTTTCTGTTTAGTGTTCAACATCAACACCCAGTATATTTATAGTACACAATTAATAGAAAGTTGATTCCAAGTAGATCATGTGTTAAGTTTGTTTGTTTGAAACTAGTCGAGAGTTATTTGCACAAACCGTCCATGATTTCTAAGAGATATGTTAGAAGGAAAGTGGCTTATTAACTCTTTTATGATTTGGATTGATCGTCACACTATAACGCCCCCACAGCTAAAAGGGCGATTTTGTTCCGTGATAAAATTCGAGCCCACATTTCGAAAGTTGCTAGTTGAGAGCCATTACCACCAGTCTGAGCCTTGGCTACGTGTAAGGATAAGTAGCTGTGTACTTAAATACCTGTTTATGTACTGTTCTCTTCTCAGCTGCCACATTATTGTGTCTATAGATAGGGTATACCAGTACGTTGTCTAGACATCTTCCATGATGTGGACTTCTGCACGTTGTGAGGTGACCTCTGACTGTACCATTCATCTTTAGAAAAGACGGGATCATTTCTCACTTTCTACTTTCGTAATCTAGTTTTTCTAGATTCTTGACTAAGTCATTATTTGAGGGAAAACACTTGCTGACGCTGCAGAGAAATCGGCCTTCACTGGTACCATCTCAGCCAAACTAATATCTACTGGGGACATCAGAGACAAATCTGCCTTTACAGGTGACAGCACAGACAAGTCAGTCTCTATTGGGGAAATCACGCCGAAGTCTATGAAGAGAGAACATGAGAATATCTTAGGAGTTGAATGGTATCTGTCAGTAGAGACCATGAGAATATTTTAGGAGTTGAATGGTATCTGTCAGTAGAGACCATGAGAATATTTTAGGAGTTGAATGGTGTCTGTCAGTAGAGACCATGAGAATATTTTAGGAGTTGAATGGTATCTGTCAGTAGAGACCATGAGAATATTTTAGGAGTTGAATGGTATCTGTCAGTAGAGACCATGAGAATATTTTAGGAGTTGAGTGATATCTGTGAAGAGAGAACATGAAAATATTTTAGGAGTTGAGTGATATCTGTGAAGAGAGAACATGAAAATATCTTAGGAGTTGAGTGGTGTATGTGAAGAAAGAACATGAAAATATCTTAGGAATTGAATTATGAATGTGGAGAGAGAACATAAGATTATCCTAGTGATTGAGTGTTGTATGTTAGGAGAGAACATGAGAACATCCTGAAGGTGAAGATCAATCAGCCAATCAACTATTGTTAGGGTCAACCAAGTTCCAGTATCAAATGCCTTCAACATGTCTGTTCCTATAGTGCCTCAAACCTTTCACATTGCTGCACTGTTCTCAGTTTGAGCAGCTTTCTATACTGTAGCACGTCCATTGTACAATTCTGTGATTGGTTAGGACCTAGAGTATTGAATTTGTATGTTGTACAGCTGTCACTGATAGACTAAAGAGACTATCAAGAATGGTGATTGTGTGATTACAAAGTCTGTGCATGGTCATTTTCTGTTTTCTTTCTTAGATAAAATATTGTCCATAATAAAACTAACCTACACTTATAAAAATGGAACATCTAAGCCATCTAGTTTCTGATTTTTAACACTTACATCATCATGGTTATCTGCTACTATCAAAGTAGGTTATGTCAACTAAAAGTCAGATGATATATTCTGAATCCTTCCTGCTGTTTTCACTGAAAACAGTTTCGACACTGACAAATCGTGCAGTGGTTATTGGACCTGCTCTTGATGTGGTAGCGAAAGGCACAATAGCTATAAGTGTAACTTAGAGCCAGGTTCCATTAATTGTTCTTGTTACAACTCCTAATATTTTCGAGCTTTTCTAAGTGGATATATTAGAAAGAATTACAGTGGTTGAAATTCATCAGCAACATTTTCCATCCAGAGTTTAAAAATATGTGACATCTCTTCTATAACAGACTTATGCTGCTGCACATTGTTTCACTGATACAGTTGGAATCCAGACAAATTTCTCCATTCCTCCTATAAATCTGTCTCTCACTACTATAATAATCTACCGCCTTCTATGGACAAATACATACACATGGCAATGTTTACTCCATCTCTTTTCCTATCAATGACAACGTTGTACAAACATTATCACATTCTAATGGGCATGATGTGCAGGAAAATTAATTGATTCTATCTTCATTCACATGAATTTCGTCCTTCAGATGTGGATTTACCCTTTGATATAGGATACGGTCTTTGATAATCAGTATACCATCTATAGATAAAATGAAAAAAAAAATTACTTGAAAATCTAAACGAAAAGGTGAAATTGGCTACACTAATATAGTGCAACTGTAGAGATTTCTTTTTTAAAATTAAATACCATCAAGAAATTACCTCATTATTAATATCCTGTACATCTTTCTTTATAGTAGACTTCTTTGAAAAGATTATCATATAGCAGTATTTGTTATAAGGATAAGTTTATATGGTAGACAGAGTATCACTAATCGT
>NW_013745938.1:0-2693 GCF_000517525.1 Limulus polyphemus
TCCTTTGTTGCAACTATTCTGTCTCCTGGCACTTCGGAAGAAGGTCCCTTAAGTACCGACAATACGGTAAAGAAGAAAAAATATAACTTGATTCATATTTGTCAGCTAGTTTGAACAGAAGAATTCTTACACATTATGTTACTATTCACACCAGAATCTGATACAGAATTCTTACACATTATGTTACTATTCACACCAGAATCTGATACAGAATTCTTACACATTATGTTACTATTCACACCAGAATCTGATACAGAATTTTTACACATTATGTTACTATTCACACCAGAATCTGATACAGAATTCTTACACATTATGTTACTATTCACACCAGAATCTGATACAGAATTCTTACACATTATGTTACTATTCACACCAGAATCTGATACAGAATTCTTACACATTATGTTACTATTCACACCAGAATCTGATACAGAATTCTTACACATTATGTTACTATTCACACCAGAATCTGATACAGAATTCTTACACATTATGTTACTATTCACACCAAAATCTGATACATAACGTGTATAGATATCTCTTTCCTCACCTTACTTATACTTCACGCAATACTGATCCAAGTGGTACTTGTAAATCCACTGAGTCTAATAGAGACAGGCGTGTGGAAGCTGGGGCTATCTATCTAGTTCATTGACAAGAGGGAATTGAAGATTTAATTATTAAGAAATAACTTAAGTTTGACCAATCATTACTGAAGCACTTACACAGCATCCAATAAGATATAATAATAAAAAAATCCTGAATGAAATTGTGGTGTCCAATAAGGAGAGCTTATTGATGAAACTGTGGTGTCCAATAAGAAGAGCTTATTGATGAAACTGTGGTGTCCAATAAGGACAGCTTATTGATGAAACTGTGGTGTCCAATAAGGACAGCGTATTGATGAAACTGTGGTGTCCAATAAGGACAGCTTATTGATGAAACTGTGGTGTCCAATAAGGAGAGCTTATTGATGAAACTGTGGTGTCCAATGACAAGTAGCTCATGGATAACTTGTGGTAAAAAATTGTCTGTCACATAAGTCAAGGGGTGAAACATTACTTTTACGCATATATATATTCTTTAGATACCAAGTACATCCAACTTACCGTAACAAAAGCTGAACAACTTGGACGGGAGATTGAAATGCAGTGTTGATAAAGACAGCCTTACTTTCCTATCAAATTAACCATTTATTCTCAAGTTTGAGCTTTTTGAGGAAATTACCCTAGAAAAGACGCAAAGATCGAATTGAATTGAAATAAAATATAAACTCGCTACAAGTTTCAGAAAGTACGGTACAAACTATTAACTTGATAATTAATATTCGAGATTTGAAACAAGCTGTAATTCAGCGTTCGTTGATGTTACTGTTTCAGTTTCTCTAATTATATAATCTAGTGAAGAACTATAAATGTAACAAAAAACTGTTTTCTAGACAAAATAAACTAGAGACCACAGAGTATATTTGGAGGACACTGAACGCGGTTACACCAAGTTGTTTTAAAAACTTAATTGAATTAAAACACAAAGTCGATCCCTAATTTTGGGTACATAACCCTTATTTTAGATATAGTAAGGATTATTAGTTGAGCGTTGGGTACATAACCCTTATTTTATGACACAATTAAGAATCCTTACTATATCTAAAATAAGGGTTATGTACCCAGCGCTCAACTTAAGAATCCTTACTATATATAAAATAAGGGTTATGTACCCAAGACACAACTAATAATCCTTACTATATATAAAATAAGGGTTATGTACCCAAGACACAACTAATAATCCTTACTATATATAAAATAAGGGTTATGTACCCAAGACACAACTAATAATCCTTACTATATCTAAAATAAGGGTTATGTACCCAAGACACAACTAATAATCCTTACTATATCTAAAATAAGGGTTATGTACCCAAGACACAACTAATAATCCATTATATTTCCCAAATAAAAGGAACAAAGACATTATTTTTCAATGAGGGACTGGTCATTTTATCCCGTAATCTAAGAGAACAATCTTTACAACAACAATAATAACATAAATCATAGTGATGTGTTTTAATGTGAGATCGACATATAATATCATGAGATGAAGCATTTGGTATGGAACCAAGGAAGGAGGATCTAATCAGGCTTTAATGACTAGTTTGAAAGAGTAAGTTAAAGATAGAATAAACACACACTTGCACACACACACACACATGACTTTTAACGTTACGTTAAGTAGAATTTTTAACCCTGTGTTATTATATATATAATTATCGCGTGCTGTTTGCGAGCTATTATAGTTTTATTTTCTCATCTTCTCTTTTTACATACATGCACAGAAACGAACTACTGTACAAATAAATTTAAACAGTGAACTGCGAAAAAATTGTTTTATAAAAACACTTTCGTTTCTAATTCCCAACTTCTTTTTGAACGATCTCTTCCGGTGGGTTTGTTTGTTTGTAGTTAAGCACAAAGCTGCACGTTGGGCTATCTGTACTCTGCCCACCGCTGGTATCGAAACCCGGTTTTTAGCGTTGTAAGTCCGCAGACATACCGCTGTGCCACTGGGGGGGGGCCTTCCGGTGGGATTCATATATTATCATAATGATTAATTTTATGTTTTTTTACCTGTAGAAAATTTACCCCAAAATTGGGTGAACTTCGCAGATGTTGTGTTTGTTTGTAACTAAGCAC
>NW_013745939.1:0-3467 GCF_000517525.1 Limulus polyphemus
ACCATAGTATACCTTAACCTCACATTTCACACCTAACTGGAATAAATAGATTTTACGAAATCAAAATTGACCAAGAAAGAGGCACTCAAGGCAGTCAAGTGTCGGTAAATTCTTTTGTGAGCCAGTAAAAATTAAGATCATTCATGAAATGAATTCGTGGCGTATTCATAGAATAATTATTGGTAAAACTCAGTTAGATCAACAACTTCTAATATATCAAAAATCCACTACGTTTTGGTAACACTACCTTCCAACAATGACTTTTATGTCATGTTGCTTAGCAACAAAAACTATTATCCAATATTGCTGTTAGGCTATTTACTGAAAGTATAAAATAAAATGCATATACAACAAAACCGGAAAATATTTGTTGATTTCTTAATTTAGAGTCTCCGTTGATTAAGGGGTTTGTTTTTTTATTAAAATCATTGGTGATATAACAGAAAGTAGCTTAATTCAGAAACGATTTATGTGTAAAATTGAACCGATATGTTTACTTTCTTGATAAATGTTATGCACTTGGCCCAAGGCTTGGTGATCCCACACTACGTCTTCACTTTAAGCTTATTATACCAACACTCACTACACTTATAAGGATTCATGGCCGCACCACCCCTCACGGCCCCCTTGCACCACCGTCACTAAAATCGCAATGGGCAGACAGTAATCGAACTATTCTCTCTGCAATAACGTATTTTGGATTTTATGACTCCTCCTATTTCGAAAATCAAGGGTGATGTGACGTGACACACGTTGGTTTTTATATAAATTAGATAATATTTGCTATAACACTGGTACTTACTCAAAATTAGGAGCAAAATATTCTTATGGTTGTGATGTGTGTGTTAGCCAACCTGAAAGTCGTATTATTTATAAACCAGTAGAACGAAAAATAGTCAAATAGTTCGTTTTCCACAAATAAAGCAAGATCTGTAATAGACTCACCATCTCACCGCTGTGAAACTTGAAGAATAAAAAATAAACGTTATAAATTAAGAAGGAATTTTATCCAATATTCAAGCATGAGTTGTCACATAACAAGCAATAAAGCTGCCAATATTCTTTTACGATAATGCAACACAAACTGTGTCAAGAACTGCCTTGAAATTATCAATTTCTAGCTCTGATAACGGATTAACTAGAACAAAATATCATAACTAATATATTGCAAAATATTTTAAGTGCAGTCCATCTTAGAAACGAGTTTTACTTGAGAGTCGTCAGATGATTTTATTTGGTCAAGAAGCGACCTTCCGAAAACAAAATTAAAACAATATATACTTGATTCTTATAAAATTTGTGGTAGTGTTTGAACATTAATAAAATGAACAATATTCCTCGTACAATAATAATTCTTGTGGATATACCAGCGAGACCACAAAAAATATGAATTTGTACAACGAAAATGGTCATCAGGGAGAACCATCTGTCTAATGCAGCCACTCTTCCTGTGAACTAGTGGCCTAGATAATTAGGATAATGTGATGACACCTGAACAAGCTGTCCACTATTCAACATGTTCAAGAGTGGGTCAGCAGTGAGTCTTCAAGCTTGCGACGCTAAATATCGGGTTTCGATAGCCGTGGTAGGCAGAGATAAAATTGATGTATAGCACTGTACCTTAACAACCAACCAGCTAAACGTTCAACATAGTTTCACGTTGTCAAATGTCCTACTTGATTTCTCTGCTTTAGTGGATATCTAGAATCATTTGTGTATTGTGGAGCGCATGCTATTGACGGACTTGACAGATGCCCCCGACAGCATCTAGCTACCTGGAGTATTGGACAGAATCGATTAGCTGTACGTTATCCTAAAGATGCACCATTACTAACAATATCAGATAGCGCCCTATGGTGGCCATCGATGAGTGCTTTTTATGGTATCTCAACCAATGAAATTTTGTTCTATGACGAATGTTATTCATTGTATTGGTGTTCGAAAACGTCAATAAATTTTATAAAAACCCTGTGATGGTGGGTACAGCACAAGTAGCCCATTGTGTAGCTTTGCGCTTAACAATAAACAAACAAAAACCCTGTGAAATTTCTCTTTAAGTTAATAAAACAGCTTTTAAACTAAAAAAAAAGAACAAAGAAAACCATCACTTTAAGAGGAATCCTTGTTTTTACTAAATTTAATTTACTAGCCTTCTGATGAATGTATTCACATAAGAGGGAACTAATATTGGAATGATTGAAACCCCCAAACCAACAAACCTACATTTTTATCCTCAAATTGGCGTGTTCGAACTCTTTACGGAACATTGTTGGATATTTTCCATATCTGAACTTAACGATTTGTTTTTCTAGTGATACTAAAATGAATCAAGACAAAATAAGCAGTAAACAAAATGTTGTACATTAGTTATATATAAGGCAAAAACTTTCTCTCTAATATACTCTATTTTCAGAAAATAATCTGAACCTGTTATAGTATGAAAATGGAGAATAAATCATGAATGAAATAATTTAACATGAAATAGGATATACAAATTAGAATCTGTTAGATATTTAAAACCTTCGTTAAACAAAAACGAATGTTCTGTCTAAACTTAAAAATTACAATGTTTCGAAACTTCCTTGAGTAAACATAAAACATTTCTTTTATCATCATCAGTATAGCTAGTAATATTTTTCACCTAAATTTATATCTTCTGCAATTAAAAACCTTTGGTCATTAATATAGAGCATATATTAGATTTATAAACATATGGATATAAATGGTGACCGATTTAGTAATTAGTGCTAAAATCTTAAGTTTCAGTTTTATGTTCCAAAGAATAAAGGCAGTATATAAATATATTTATTTTTGTAAATAAAGTCAAAATAGCAACGAACCGATAATTGAGGAAAATAAATTTTACTACAATATAGGTTATTCAACAATTTAACATTTGATAAATGACGTCAATAATACATTTAGGAAATTAGTTTTCTTACATAGAATTATTAAATATATGTACAATCAAATTTTTGATAGAAACACAGCTGGTAAAGATAAACTAATCTGTTAATAATGTAAAAATTATGTTAAAGAAAAGACAAATAATTTGTTTGTTGTTAAGTGCAAAGCTAAACAATGGGCTATATATGGGCTGTCCATCGCAGTTATCAAAACCAATTTTTATCGTTATAAACCGTCAGACTTAGCGCTGAGCTAACAGAGGCACAATTGGAGAGAAGGGGGGGGGGTCTAGGGCTAACCGCCCCAATTTGTCTTAATTATTATTCTTTTAAATGTAACAGGGTCAATGGGCTACGGTTATGGGAAATTACTAATATTCACGTATACACAGTCGAAATTTCCATGTTGTTTGTTGCGTCTCATAAACCTTTGGCTGTTACGTAATTATTGCAGTTGATGTATGAAATCCGAAACGTACTTGCCACATGTCAGGTTTAGAAAACGTATATGTGCAAATTAAAAAGGAAAAAAAAAGATTTCTGTTTGTCACAACTAAAAAA
>NW_013745940.1:0-1041 GCF_000517525.1 Limulus polyphemus
TTTCTCGAATAATTATCGCGGAAGACCGAGATTGTTCGAAACGCTCTTTTTTTTATATAAGCCTGGCAGAGAAAGCCTGCAGAAATGAATGAAGATAGTTCCGGGTAATTTACGATTCTGTTTCGAGCTAGTGTGTGTGTGTGTTTTGCACTCGTAGAAAGCAAAGTTATCGATAGTGTGAATTTATATGATTTATAGCGTGTATTATAAAAGGAGTTAAGTTTAAATTGACGAGAAACGTACTGATTGTGAAATTACTGTGGACTAAAAGTTTGTATCGAGGAAGAATAAAATGATTTAACCAAGAAAGGACTTGTGTCACTGAAGTTTCTTGGAAATAATTTCTACCGGAAATTAACAAACAAGCAGATACGTAACAACACTGATCCTTACAATGATGGAGTTATTTACAATATAATTGTAAACATGTGATAATTTCTATGTTAATGAAACGGAACGCAACTTATAGAGTCTAGAAATATTTGTTGTTCTACACATCCATCCTACCAACATAAGCGTATGAGCTAAGCCTATTCAACTTAGTAATATAAGCTTCATTTAAACAAATCTGGCAGAGCTTCGTATTATAATTTTTTGATATTAACTTTCAATACGTTTCTGTTTTTATCAGTTCAGCTACACTGTACACGGGGTGGTCACAAGTAAATAGACACCTAATTTTTCGTCATTTAACTGATTTATGCTAATTAATTTGTGTTCACAGGGCACTATATAAATGAAAATGGTCCGCACACTAATTATCTTGTGCTACAACATGCCTAGAACTCAAGGTTCTCTTGAATTGTCAGATTTTGTTAGAGGAAGGACAGTTGGTCAAGCAGATGGTGAAATAAGTCAGGGGCAAATTTCGCAGAACTTGGAAATCCCGCTTTAGACAGTCAACAGAATCATCGTGCAGTTCAGGAAACAACTGAGCAGCATCCGGGTCGTCCTGGTCCCTCGGAGAGGACAAAAAGGGCTGTCAAGAGGAGCATCGAAATGGATCCCAGATTAACGACTGCAGAAGTGGCCAAAGTTGGT
>NW_013745941.1:0-1714 GCF_000517525.1 Limulus polyphemus
ATTGGTTATAAATAATATATAATGAAACGTAAGTGAGAGCTATCAACCAATTGTGAAAGGGAGGATGTGACAGGATGGGTCTGATTTTCTCTGAAGGCCATAAAAATTTTGGTCTGTTTAAGCAATAACGATTTTATAGAGCGCATTTTATGTTTAATTTCGTACATTTTCGAGGGGTGATAGATAAAATAAGGATGATGACATGCTAGGACAAAATTCGTCATGTGTGTTACACTAGTGGAAATTCAGGATTTTTAATATATTTCCTTTTAGAATTAAGAACTTAAAACTTGTATGCTATTAAAATATGGATTATTAGCTAAGATTTTATGGAATTCTAATTGGTATAACATAAACAAAAAGTAGTTTAATAAATTTTGAATGTAAGACACTAAAACGTTGTGTCATGCGCAGCAAAAGGTACCCGTGCCGACATTAAATACGTTTAAGAGTGATAATGCACCAAATCCTTTAAATGTCATGCTACTGACCAGTTTGTTAGGACGATTGACTCGCAATCTGAGGGTCGTAGGTTCGAATCCCCATCCCACCAAACATGTTCGCCCTTTCAGCCGTGGGGGCTTTATAATATGACGGTCAATGGTGATTTGTTCGTAAAATAGTTGGCGGTGATGAATAACTGCCTCCCCACTAGTCTTTCACTGCTAAATTGGGGCCTGCCAGTGCAGATAGCTCTCGTGTATCTTTGCACGAAATTCAAAACCAACAAAAATAAGGGAACTAGTTATTGTATTATGTAACGTTTCTTAAACAATTCTATTTAAATTAGTTCGTACATTGTCATCGCAGTGGACAGAGCACAAATATCCCATTGTGTTGTTTCGCGCTGAAACAAAATCCTGATATGATTATAAAAAGCTCATTTCTCACGATAAAAATAATATACAATTTATGTAGTGTAACACGATAATAAAAAATATATAAAATAACAAATTTACAATTATTTATTTATTAATAGATTAAAACTACAGTTTCTACTCAATAAATATATATTATGATGTTCTAGTACAAAGAATGTGATATCAGAAACTCACGCATCATGACGTATTTCTTACTTTCTTGTATTTAACCAGAATTTTCCAATCACCAAATGTATAGTTGTTGTTTTTTCTATTTCAAACCTACACAACGGGCTGTCTGTACTGTGGCAACCTCAGGAATTGAAATTTGAACCTTAGCGGTAAAAGCCCTAAAACTTGCCACTGAATCACCGAGAGTGATTGGACTTTCTACTTTTAAATGTTTAGTAACTTGGACACAAAAAAGAAGAAAATACAAGTCATGAAAATCAATAATTGATTTTTATTTCATTGCTGTAACTTACAAATAATTCCGAAAAGTGGCACACAAAATTGTGATACAAAACCAGAAACTACCAATAAATGAACTAAAGAGACTTTCAGAGTTAATCAAAGGGTTGACTGAAGATCGGCGATTAGTTAAATGTAATAATTTTTTTTTAATAAGTTCTGTATAATTATGGTTAACATGTAATATTCTAACCAAGAAGTCCAGTTTTATATTTACCTGGATAATTTTTTGATTAAAAATATTTTCTCGTTATATAGTTTTGAAAGTCTTCAACCACATATTTATTTATAGAGTATACAACTCTTATACTGATATATAAAGAAAAGTGTGTAAAAAGATTCACGCATAAAAACTAATGAAACTAGGGTACAGGCAACGTAAT
>NW_013745942.1:0-4296 GCF_000517525.1 Limulus polyphemus
TATAAACTATAGGTATTGACTTCTACAGTTTTAACAGACACTATAAACTATAGGTATTGATTTCTACAGTTATAACAGACACTATAAACTATAAGTATTGACTTCTACAGTTATAACAGACACTATAAACTATAGGTATTGACTTCTACAGTTTTAACATACACTATAAGCTATAGGTATTGACTTCTACAGTTATAACAGACACTATAAACTATAGGTATTGACTTCTACAGTTATAACAAACACTATAAACTATAGGTATTGACTTCTACAGTTTTAACAGACATTATAAACTATAGGTATTGACTTCTACAGTTATAACAGACACTATAAACTATAGGTATTGACTTCTACAGTTTTATAACAGACACTATAAACTATAGGTATTGACTTCTACAGTTTTAACAGACATTATAAACTATGGGTATTGACTTCTACAGTTATAACAGACACTATAAACTATGGGTATTGACTTCTACAGTTATAACAGACATTATAAACTATGGGTATTGACTTCTACAGTTATAACAGACACTATAAACTATAGGTGTTGACTTCCATAGCTGTAATTTAGAAAAATAAAGTAAGAGAGGATCGGTTACTAATCATCTATTTCTGGTAATGAGTGACACTTCCAAAATTGACTTAACAATCGGATATTAGGTAAGGGATAAGTGACACTTCCAAAATTGACTTAACAATGGGATATTAGGTAAGGGATAAGTGACACTTCCAAAATTGACTTAACAATCGGATATTAGGTAAGGGATAAGTGACACTTCCAAAATTGACTTAACAATCGGATATTAGGTAAGGGATAAGTGACACTTCCAAAATTGACTTAACAATCGAATATTAGGTAAGGAGTAAGTGACACTTCCAAATTTGACTTGACAATCGGATATAAGGTAAGGAATAAGTGACACTTCCATCACCAAGTGAGACAGAGGTAAGCTTTCGAACTTATAACGCTAATATCGCGGGTTCGATTCCCCTTGGTGGACACAGCAGATAGCTCAGTTTGAAGTTACTCTAAAATAAAAACAAAAAACCATTCTCCACCAACTTAAATGTGCTTTCGGAGCTTCAGTACGAATCTAGTGTTTTATATAATATTTTATAAAGAAATAACAACTTATTTAAATTTGTCCTGACTAAAGTGTTTAGTACGATATCGTACGTATAAAGCTAACCTTACATAAAGATTTTCCTAACTAAAGTCTTTACTACGATATCTTATGTATAAAGCTAACCTTACATAAAGATTTTCCTAACTAAAGTGTTTAGTACGATATCGTACGTATAAAGCTAACCTTACATAAAGATTTTCCTAACTAAAGTCTTTACTACGATATCTTATGTATAAAGCTAACCTTACATAAAGATTTTCCTAACTAAAGTGTTTAGTACGATATCTTATGTATAAAGCTAACCTTACAATATATTTTCCTAATTAAAGTGTTTACTACGATATCTTATCTATAAAGCTAACCTTACAAAGATATTTTCCTAACTAAAGTGTTTACTACGATATCTTATCTATAAAGCTAACCTTACAAAGATATTTTCCTAACTAAAGTGTTTACTACGATATATTATGTAGAAAGCTAACCTTACAAAGATTTTCCTAACTAAAGTGTTTACTACGATATCTTATCTATAAAGCTAACCTTATAAAGATATTTCCAAACTAAAGTGTTTACTACGATATCTTATCTATAAAGCTAACCTTACAAAGATATTTCCAAACTAAAGTGTTTACTACGATATATTATCTATAAAGTTAACCTTACAAAGATATTTTCCTAACTAAAGTGTTTACTACGATATCTTATGTATAAAGCTAACCTTACAAACGATATCTTATCTATAAAGTTAACCTTACAAAGATATTTTCCTAACTAAAGTGTTTACTACGATATCTTATCTATAAAGTTAACCTTACATAAAGATTTTCCTAACTAAAGTGTTTACTACGATATCTTATGTATATATCGTAGTAAACACTTTAGTTAGGAAAATCTTTATGTAAGGTTAGCTTTCTTATATATAAAGATAACCTTACATAAGGACTTTCCTAACTAAAGTGTTTACTACGATATCTTATCTATAAAGCTAACCTTACAAAGATATTTTCTTAACTAAAGTGTTTCCTACGACATTTTACGTGTAGTTCTTTAGAAGCCACACCTTTCTTCTTTAAGACGTTATGAAGTTCACAACTTTATGTTAAGTAACATCCCATAATGCCAACTTTTCCATGGCTGTTTCTTGCCCATAAGGTGCTTTGAGTGTCACCTGGTCGATGAAGCGCGCGTGTTTCAGCGTTACAAGCGTATGAGTTACTAAATTTGTAACCCAAGAGACCCCCATAGAACAGCACCTCTTTTGTTAGTTGTTTTTCGGTTCTACCCTCTGGGGAACTACGATGATTGTTTTGCCAGTCTATAAGTCCCGTTAGATTAAGAAAGTTTGTTTAAGAGTGTCTAATATATACATACGTGTTTAAAGATACAGGATAATTGAAGTTGGTCAGAAAAATGAGACTATATTAAGCTCTTTCAAACTTTGCACTGAAACAGTCATGAAAAGAGATTCACCTGTTCGTTTCTACTTTAATAACACTGTCGGCGTACCAGAGTAATTATCAGAAATGCTAACTTGAACAGCTTTAGCTTAAGGTCCTTATTCCTTTTTCTGTATAGAACATTCTAGTTTGATCGCAAACATGTAATTTCGGTTTCCAACAGAAGAATACACTCGAAAGGAACCTGAAACTCCCAACAAAATTATGTCATTGATAACATATTCTTTAGCCTAAATAACACACGTTGGAAAACACGTGAACTCGAAGTTTTCTTTGTTTGTAGTTTTGAAAGACTAGATTACAGTCTATTTAACATTCAAGTTTTTAAATGTTCAGGAGTATTTATACTGTGTTTTAAACAAAGTTGTGCCTTTTCTATGGACTGCACAAACTATAGTCTCCTTCTACAATAGCATGCCTTAGCTATGTTAAGGCAGTAGAAGGAGGCTATAGTTTATGTATAGAGACTGAGGCTATAGTTTATGTATAGAGACTATATTCTACTGCCTTAGCTATAGTCTCTATACATAAACTATAGCCTCCTTCTACTGCCTTAGCTATAGTCTCTATACATAAACTATAGCCTCCTTCTACAATAGCATGTCTTAGCTATAGTCTGCCTTAGCTATAGTCTCTATGCATAAATTATAACCTCCTTCTACTGCCTTAACTATAGTATCCTTCTACTATAGTATGCTTTAACTATAGTCTGCCTTAGCTATAGTCTCTATACATAAACTATAGCCTCCTTCTACTGCCTTAACTATAGTCTCCTTCTACTATAGTATTTTTTAGCTATAGTCTCCATACATAAACTATAGCCTCCTTCTGCTATACGGTATGAGCAACCCAATCTAACAAAACGTTTAAATAATTCTACTAAACAGATAAACAAATCTGTACAACAAACCTGACCATTAATCAGTCTACCAACATACTGAAACAACACTTTGTAGCTTGTAGATCGGTGTTGACTAGAACATTACCTAGCTGAGCTCATTACCCTTTCTTTAGAACATTACCTAGCTGAGCTAATTACCTTTCTCTAGAACATTACCTATCTGAGCTAGTTATCTCATTTTCCAGAACATTACCTAATTAAGCTAGTTATCCCATTTTCCAGAACATTACCTATCTAAGCTAGTTATCCCATTTTCCAGAACATTACCTAGCTGAGCTAATTATCTCATTTTCTAGAACATTACCTATCTGAGCTAGTTATCCCAATTTCCAGAACATTAGGAAAATGGGATAACTAGCTCAGATAGGTAATGTTCTGGAAAATGAGATAACTAGCTCAGATAGGGGAAAATGAGATAACTAGCTCAGATAGGTAATGTTCTAAAACATTACCTATCTGAGATAGTTATCCCATTTTCTAGAACATTACCTATCTGAGCTAGTTATCCCATTTTCCAGAACATTACCTATCTGAGCTAGTTATCCCATTTTCCAGAACATTATCTATCTGAGCTAGTTATCCCATTTTCCAGAACATTACCTAGTTAAACTAATTATCTCTCAAATATCATATTAGTTGTTAAAATATTTGTCGACTATTAATCTCAAACGTATCTACCCATGTGGCTAGCGTTAATAAATATACACCAGTTAGTGTTAACATAAAGTAGCAGAGGGTGGGTGTTACTATAAATATACACCAGTTAGGTGTTAGCATAAAGTAGCAGAGGGTGGGTGTTACTATAGAT
>NW_013745943.1:0-1714 GCF_000517525.1 Limulus polyphemus
GTTACGTCTAGGTGTTCGAGAAGTAGTTGTACCAAATAAGGCTAAATATGAGAATGGTGGTTATAAATTCTGTAACTAGAGTTACACCTAGGTGTACATGGAGTAGTTGTACTAAGTAAGGCTATAGATGAGTATGGTGGTTATAAATTCCGTAACTAGAGTTACACCTAGGTGTTTATGGAGTAGTTGTACCAAGTAAGGCTAAAGATGAGTATGGTGGTTATAAATTCGGTAACTAGAGTTACACCAAGGTGTTCGTGGACTGTTGTACCAAATAACGCTAAAGATGAGTATGGTGGTTATAAATTCTGTAACTAGAGTTACACATAGGTGTTCATGGAGTAGTTGTACCAAGTAAGGCTAAAGATGAGTATGGTGGTTACAAATTCCGTAACTATAGTTACACCTAGGTATTTATGGAGTAGTTGCACAAAGTAAGGTTAAAGATGAGTATGGTGGTTATAAATTTGGTAACTAGAGTTACACCTAGGTGTCCATGCAGTAGTTGTACCAAGTAAGGCTAAAGATGAGTATGGTTATTAATTCGGAAACTAGAGTTACACGTAGGTGTTCATGGAGTAGTTGTACCAAGTAAGGCTAGATATGAGTATGGTGTTTATAAATTTTGGTAACTAGAGTTACACCTAGGTGTTCGTGGTGTTGTTATACCAAATAACGCTAAAGATGAGTATGGTGGTTACACATTCGGTAACTAGAGTTACACCTAGGTGTTCATGGAGTAGTTGTACCAAGTAAGGCTGAAGATGAGTATCGTTATAAATTCGGAAACTAGAGTTACACCTAGGTGTTCGTGGAGTAGTTGTACCAAGTAAGGCTAACGATGAGTATGGTGGTTATACATTCTGTAACTAGAGTTACACATACGTGTTCATGGAGTAGTTGTACTAAGTAAGGCTAAAAATGAGTATGGTGGTTATAAATTTGTAACTAGAGTTACACCTAACTGTTCATGGAGGAGTTGTACCAATTATGGCTAAAGACGAGTATAGTGGTTATAAATTCTGTAAATAGAGTTACACCTAGGTGTACATGGAGTAGTTGTACCAATTAAAGCTAAAGACGAGTATAGTGGTTATAAATTCTGTAACTAGAGTTACACCTAGGTGTACATGGATTAGTTGTACCAAGTAAGGCTAAAGACGAGTATAGTGGTTATAAATTCGGAAACTATAGTTACATCTAAGTGTTTATGGAGTAGTTGTACCAATAAAGGCTAATGATGAGTATGATGGTTATAAATTATGTAACTAGAGTAACACCTAGGTGTTCATGGAGTAGGTGTACCATGTAAGGCAAAAGATGAGTATGGTGGTTATAAATTCGGTAACTAGAGTTACGCCAAGGTGTTCGTGGAATGTTGTACCAAGTAAGGCTTAAGATGAATATGGTGGTTATAAATTCTGTAACTAGAGTTACACCTAAGCGTTCATGGAGTAGTTGTACTAAATAAGGCTAAAGATGAATACGGTGGTTATAAATTCCGTAACTAGAGTTACACCTAAGTGTTGATGGAGTAGTTGTATCATGTAAGGCTAAAGATGGGTATGGTGGTTATAAATTCGGTAATTAGAGTTACACCTAGGTGTTCGTGGAGTAGTTGTTCCAAATAACGCTAAAGCTGAGTATGGTGGTTATAAATTCGGTTTCTTTAGTTACACCTAGGTGTTCGTGGAATTGTTGTACCAAATAACGC